>NC_083405.1:108773558-109076588 GCF_020745735.1 Hemiscyllium ocellatum
TTTTAGCTTATCATATCCTCACACACATGTGCACAGACCTTCATGTATCTGTTGCTTGTGTGAAGCCTTTTGACTCAAGACTCTAAGGTACATGGTCCTGTTCCTGCCTCCAATTCTCTATGGCAAAGCAGTCCTGGTAGAAATCAGTCCATGACTTTATTTAATATGGAGAGCCAGGGGTACTGCCATTGTCCACACGGTCTTTAAAGGTTGGTGGTCAAATTTCAGTGATGTGTCCAGTTACAATGACTAGTATCATTTTGCTTGTTGCAGCCTTTCCACCTTCGCAACCAATGAGATGCACGGCCTTCTTTTACCTGTTCTATCATTGAGGACCTTTTGGACTGCCCTTTATCTGGTACCTCTGCCTGGTCCCTGCCTCCATGAGGAGCCCTACTAAGAACAAGGATCTCTCTCCTGCTCTGTGCAAAGGATCATTGAAGCGGACCAGAAATCTGACCACATCAAAGTGACAACCTATAGAGGAATTCAGAGATTAACCATAACCTTTTTGAATGGTGGAAGAGATTCAAGTGGCTGAATGGGCTACACCTGTCCCTGTGTTTGCTGTCTGTCGACATTTGTTGGAAAGTGGTTTTGTTCTGACACTGATTATGAATAAGTAACTTGTTGAGACCTTCCCATGAGGATTTTTCTTTGGGGTGAGTGACCACCTTGGTTTTGGACATAAAAAAAGAAAGATGGAGAGGAGAAGGAATCGTAGATTAGAAAACCATGTTCTACTTCATGAATGTCAAATAGGTCCAGATGAAAAGCTTCCTTAATGTATTGGCATCTAATGAGAGTCTGGGTTCAGAAGCTGTGTCTGCAGAGCAAGGACAATATATTATATACGAGATGATGTCAAGAAACTATCTTTAGAAATCCCACATCAAATAAAACAACATGTTTTATTAGGTCATAAAGAGGTTTGGATTTTCATAACAAGCTTTCATTATATGGGGGAGCACTTTGAAGATCATTTCCAATTTGCCAACATAAAGCCTAACCTTTAGCAGAAACCACAGCTTACCAGAGATAATGAGACATTAGCAGTAATGGAATTGGGGTATCTCAGCAAAAGGATGTAATCTTGAAAGAACTCATAATCGAAGTATAATATTTATCCACTTGAAAGTAAGTCACTGCAGTATTAACTAGCATGTTGGCACATAAAAAATTCTTTTTCAATTTAATCTTCCATTTTTTCCATTAAGTGTCTGCGAACTAAATACTAGATATCCCAAAAGTTTTAGAAAGGTTTCTTGCCCAAGAGCTGTTCAATTATTTATGCTTTCAGCAGAGCTGTCAATCATATAAGTCCCTATTTTCAGAACCCTCATATTTAAATACTCTGTAATGATTACAGTGGGTGATTGATGCTTGCAGAACGGAAATGATACAGTTGGTGAACGAATGCCTCAAAAAAATTGAAAGCTTGTTTAACTCTGTTTCTGGTAAAGGTATTCCTATTCAAAGATGGAAGATTTTAGAGGCAATGCAAAGCATGAAGTGATGCAAAGCCAGGTTCTGTTGTTTTGTTCTAAATAAAAATACAAACTGCTGGAGAAACTCAGTAGGTCTGGTAGAGAGAGAAGCAAAGTTAACATTTTTAAATTCCGATATGACTCTTCTTCACTCCCTGGTCAAGTTTGATGGAATTCTGTAAAGTTTAAAATTAGCAAAGAGAAGTGAAAAACTCAAGTCAAGGAAGAAGGAAAATCTGTGATTGACCCACTGCCTGCTCACTTATCTGCTTAAGTTGAAAATTCTAACCCTTGTTCTGTCCTCCATCTATGACCTTGGTCATCCCATTCTCTGAGCATTCCTCCATCCCATAATCCACTGAATGATCAGTGCCTCTCTGTTAATAACCTTTTACACATTTGTAATTTTTGTCGCTATAGTGATAGCTGTGCCTAACCCCTAAGATCCCGGTATTGTTTCTTTAAACCGCTCGCCTTCCTCTTCTCCTGTTAGACTCCCTTAAAATTTACATCTTTGAACAAATGTTTGTGACCTGCCTTAAATTTGTACTTTGTTATTTAAACTGGTGCCAAATTTTGTCTACATTGCTCTTGTGAAGTATTTTGTGATGTACAAATGGAGGTTACTATCATTATGAGGTCTTGTTTGATGGACATTGAACACCATGTTATGAACTTAGTTCAGCTCATTCTTGCCTCCTAACCCGATTTTTTATGATTTGAAGTCCGACCTTAAGAGTTTTGAGTTTTGAGTCGAAGCTTTGACTTTGGCACAAAATTCTTCATACCTCCTTGTTAGGTAGTTCCTCAGGACTGTACAGGCCATTGCTGGATCTACACACTCCATTAGCAAGATAGGTGGCATTTGATGGGCTAGTGCTCAGATTTTCACAAACTCCTTGCAACATTTGTGCTTGGCCTCCAACTGAGCTGATAGGAGATGCTCAAAATAGTCCGGCACCTTTCAACAATGCTTCATTTCCAGTTTTGGGCAATCTGGGGCAAGAGATTCCCAGGAATAGGGGCAGGCTGTGGTCAAGTCGTATCTTTTCAGGGAGGCTTTGAGCACATCTATGAAGCATTTTCTCTGCACTCCTGGTAACTGTGCATCATGACAAAGTTGAGAGCAAGAAGCTTGTTTAGGGAACCCAGAAAGTATGCAGCTGATTTACCATCATTGTACCTCCATGCTGGGAAGGTTAACCTGAGAGAGGACCCTGATACTGGAATACTGACATATCCTGCCGCTGAATTTGTAGGATTTTGCAGAAGCATAGTATTTCTCCAAGGATTTGAGATTTCTGTAGCATCTTGTTTACACCTCTAAGGCATACATGAGGCATGGTAAAAACAAGGACTGCAGGTGCTGAAATCCAGATTCTAGATTAGAGTGGTGTTGGAAAAGCACAACAGTTCAGCAGCATCCGAGGAGCAGGAAAATCGACATTTTGGGCAAAAGAGATACACGAGGCATAAAACAGTGTTGTCTATAGACCATGAGAATGGTGTCGGCTTTGTGATCTAATTCATCGGCTCTTTTTCTCAGATGGCTCAAAGTTGGGCTGGCACGTTGGAAGCAATGTTGAATTTCATTGTTGAGATTTTCCCTTGCTGACAGGACCCTCCCAAGGCCAGAGAAATGATTCATGTTGTGAGATGGATGTTCTAATTTAAAAAAAAACATAGGTTCCTGTTCAATGTAATGAAACAAATTATTTCAACACTGTGAAATTTTCATTGAGCAATAAGTCATGAAGACTGGCAACACACTGATCAGTTAAATTTGTCCCAAAGTGTCTGCGTTTCTTCAGCTAACTAAGTTTGACAGCTTTTCATTCCTCATACCAATTTCCAAACAACCAGCATTCTCTTTTCTTGTGGTTTAAATTGGTGTTCCTTTTCCAAATTTGGCTTCTTGTATATCAATCCTGATGACTGCAACAGCAAAAAGTTTCAACTTTGTGTCTAAGCAATATTTAATAGGGTGTTTGTTAATTGCACATTAATTATATGCAGATGTTGAGCATTAACTGGGGGTTCCCTACTGTTTATTTAAATTGGAATAATTGAAATTGTTTTCTGTAAATGAAAGAATAAAGAGTGACTTTAGTTCAATCCTTCAGCACCTGGCTTTCTAGTGTATAATGTTTGTCGGGGATTATGCATGGCATCAGAAATGAAGATTGCAGTCTCAGGTCATAAATAGTGCTTTAATTGTTTTCGCCACGTTGCATTTTAGGGTAACGTAAGCTTTCAAAAAGTTGTTTTCTTTGAAATAAAATAGCAGGACTGTGAAAGGTCTGAACTTCTGGTGCCAAACAACATTCCAAAAAGGGTGTGGGCACTTGATAAAAATGTTTGTCTCTACAGAATGTGCAAAATATTCATGGAACGTTAAAGATACACGAAATGTTCTGTCTGACATAGTAAACAGAAAGCAGAGAGGCAGATGGCCCCGGTTGTTATTTACTTTACTTGCAACTAGAGTCTTGTCCCAACATGACATGCAGCAGAAACCTGTAAATTAAACTCATCCCAGTAATGAAAGGATCTGTATGTATACTCGGTAAAGTTTGGCATAAGGTCTGCACCTTGGTGTGAAGAAAGCCACTGGTTTCTTGAGTGCAATCACAAAATACAAAAGCAAATGTGAACACTTAACTTATTAGCTTGACAAATAGTTAATGTTGGAGCAGCTTTGCTTTCTGTTCAAATCTCCGTGTGTAAATGAGCATTTTGTGTGCCTTACAGATTGTACTCTCAAACCAAACCATTGGTTGTTACTTATAATTTTCTTTAAATGGACAGTAATGCTGGTATACCTCTGGGCATCAATTTAAGAGAGCTTTCCACGATTATGATCAGGATAATGTTTCTGAAGTGCCTTGCTATGATGGGAAGCTATTAAACAGAAGATTGATTTGGACTGAAGCAATAAGGTCTGGGTGAATATCCTGAGGGTGGGACCATTGACTTTGTCATGAACTTCAAATTACTTCATCGGCAGTCAATCAATGGAAAACCCGATAAACTGATTAAACTATGGGGGAAGAGGAGCAATATATTTAATGGATTTCTGGTTTACACACAAGAGTAAGAAGTGATCCACTTGTTCTGCGATAGTGATCAAACAAGCCCAAAGAGAGGTATAGTAGGATGATTATTTTCCTAGAGCATTCATTGACCATCCTATCAGAGCAGCTGTCACATGACTTCCCCCCAGAATTTGGAGTGCTTCTCAAAATTCTACAATGCAAGCACCAATGTTCATGCTGTCTTTGGCACTTGACATTGGCAGCAAGTTGAACTCGCACTTGTTGGGAGCCAGAACAAGGTTTGCTCCAGTTGGAACCTTCTTTGGCTGCCTCCATCATAGAGGACAGTGGATGGGCTCCCACTGCAGGGTCCACAATTTTAGAGTCTTGGCAGGCTCATCAGGAAATGTGGATACCAATCAGGCAACCTGAGGAACATAAAGGTGCCTCCCTGTGGAGGAGACCTTGGACGCAAAAAGGTAAACATATTCAAGTGCTCCAGTGGGCACCTCCCACAGATCAGCAGGGAAACCTCTCCTGCTTTTCCTGCCAGAAGCACTCTCTTTGGGACATTATTTAAAACAATTAACTGCCAGGCTCTTGTAGTGCAGTTGTAGTGCCCCTATCTCATGAGGACCAAGGTTCAAGTCCCCACCTACTCTAGATCTGCATTATAATATCTCTGATCAGGTTGATTATAAATTAACTGCCTACCACCAGTCAGTGGCATGTGCCAAATGGTTAGAGATAGACATTATGGAGGGACTTGGACGTCAGGATGAGAATTTTAAATTTACTGTGCTTTAAAGCAAGAAGCAATGAGGTGGTAACAAGGAGTAGAGAACAGGCCTGCCCAATTTGTAAATGCAATATTTTAGGCATTGCTATAAAGGATACAGCCAACAAAATTGTCCTGTTCAGAGCAGAAAGGCAGACTTACTGGGGTCAGATGGGAAGGTGGTGGTGAGTTGCCTTTTTGAAATGCTGTAGTCATTGGAGTGTGATGATACCCTTAGTGCTGTTAGGAAGGGAGTGACAGGACTTTGACCCAACACAGTGATGATGATATAATTCAAGTTAAGTGACTTGGAGGGGAAATTTTCAGGTGATGCTGCTTCCATATGTCTGCTACCCTTGTCTGTCTCGATGGTAGAGATCACAAGTTTGGAAGCTGCTGAGAAAGGACTTTTGCTGAATTTCCACAGTGGATCTTGTAGATGGACATGGGGCAGAGGTGAAGGAAGTGAGTATTAAGAGTGGTGGATGGAATGCCCAAAAAATTGGAGCTGCATACATCCAAGCAAGTGGTGAGCATTCCATCACACGCCTGACTTGTGACTGGTCGCTGATGAACTGGCTTTGGGGAGTTAGGCAGTTAGTCAGTTACCACAGAACTCCTAGCCTCTGCCATACTCTTGTTGCCACAATAACGCATCCAGTTCAGTTTGTGGTCAATGGTAACTCCTTGGGTCAATGGTAACTCCTCGGATGTTGATAGTGGTGGATTATGCAATGGTTAGGCTATTGAATATCAATAGGTGATGGTTAGATTCTTTCTAGTTGGAGGTGGCAGTCATTTCGTGCGAATGTTACTTACCACTTATCAGGTCAGGCTTGATTATTGTCCAAGTCTTGTTGCCCTTGGACATGAACTGCTTCAATATCTGAGGGTTGCGAATGAAGATGAATATTGTGCAACCATCAGAGAACATTCCTGCTTCTGACCTTATGATGGAAGAAAAGTCATTGATGAAGCAACTGAAGATGCTTGTGTCCTTGACACTACCCTGAGGAACTGCTGCTGAGATATCCTGGAGCTGAAATGTTCTGGAACTGAGATGACTGACTTCCAACAGCTTTAATCATTTTCCTTTGTGCCATACATGACTCTAACCAGTGGAGAGGTTTCTTCCTTATTCCAGTTGACTCCACTTTATTCAGACTTCTTGATGCCACACTCAGTCACATGATATCTTGAGGCCAAGGGCAGTCACTCTCAGTTCACTTCTGAAGTTTAGCTACTTCATCCATGACGAAGGGCTTTTGCCCGAAATGTCGATTTTCCTGCTCCTCGGATGCTGCCTGGCCTGCTGTGCTTTTCCAACACCACTGTAATCTCAACTCTGGTTTCCAGCATCTGCAGTCCTCACTTTTGCCTCATCCATGCTTTCACCACACCCATGATGAGGTCAGGAGTCAAGTAGCCCTGGCTGAGCTAAAACCGAGCATTTTAGTACTCAACAAGTGGTACTTTGTAGCTCTACAAATGGCCACTTACAGCAGCAAAACCCAGACAATAATCAAACTTGGGAAGCAGTTGCTCGCATTGTAGCTGTACTGACACAGCTTGGCTAAGTGCACAGCTAATTCTGGAGTACAATGTTCAGTCCTATTACTAGAATGTTGTCAGGGTCCATTGTGTTTGCAATATCCTGTCTTTTCAGCAGTTTCTTGATGTCACATGATGTGATTCAAATTGGATGAAGATTGGCTGGAGTTTTCAGCAGGAGGACAGGATTGATCATTCACTCAGCATTTCTGGTGGAAGATTTGCACCATAGACAATCAGGAGGCTGGAAGAACACAGCAAGCCAGGCAGCATTAGGAGATGGAGAAGTCAATGCTTTGGGTGTAACCCTTCTTTGGGACTACAGGAGTCCTGATGCTGCCTGGCTTGCTGTGTTCTTCTAGCCTCCTGCTTGTCTACATTTGATTCCAGTATCTGCAGTTTTTTTTGTCTCTAACTTGTCCTTTGTGCTGACTCTCTGGATTTGCTGATTGTTGAAGTTAGGAATATTTGTGGAGCCTCCACCTCCTGTTAGGTGAAGATAGAAACGCTGGAAATACTCATCAGTTCAGGCAGCATCTCAGAGTCATAGAGATGTACAGCCTGGAAACAAACTCTTCAGTCCAACTTGTCCATGCCGACTAGATATCCCAACCCAATCTAGTCCCACTTGCCAGCACCCGGCCCATGTCCCTTCAAACCCTTCCTAATCATACACCCATCCAGATGCCTTTTAAATGTTGTAATTGTACCAGCCTCACCCACTTCCTGTAGAGAGAAAAGTCACAGTTAACCTTTCAGGTCTTGAACCAGACCCATACCTCTTTTCATTTACATGCAAAGCTTGCCGAATCATGTGTATTGTTGCCAGTGGCTCCCTGTACCATTGGAAATGGTGCTCCACTGGGTAAAGCTACATATTCATTCCTGCAGCTTCTCCCTGATAACTTCCCCTCTTCTACCATAAGTACCTTGATGCAGCAGTGGATGGCGAATCAGAGAAGACAGGGAATGTTGCCTGTTTTCTATTGGATCCATTTCTCGAGAGATTGAAATCACACCAAATTGAAGGCTAGAAGTATCATTACCTTCCCCATTCTATGTGGCTCAAGATCCAGGGGAAGGAGATAGCACATTTCATTAATCATTATTTTGTGAACTGGAGTGCCTCAAACATTTCTCATGGCTGAGGTATATGTAGATGTAAACCATCTGAGGTAGTGCATTTCATGAAGAGTCCTTTTCTCTCTCTCTCTCAGAACGCCTTCTCCTCTCTGCTATCACTGCTCGTCTGCCTTATGTCGCAGGCTAAAAATACAGATACACAGCCCTTAAAATAAAACTAAAATCTCCTTAAACCTCTCTGTCCAGATGCTTCCATGCAAGTAGGAACCCTGCAACCACAAGGGATGAATGCAGATTTCTCCAGCTTTCTCATTTCCCCTCCCCCCACCTTTTCTCAGTCCCAACCCTCAGACTCTGCATTGCCTTCTTGGCCTGCAATCTTCTTCCCGACCTCTCCGCCCCCACCCCCTCTCTGGCCTATCACCCTCACCTTAACCTCCTTCCACCTATCGTATTCCCAGCGCCCCTCCCCCAAGTTCCTCCTCCCTACCTTTTATCTTAGCCTGCTTGGCATACCCCCCTCATTCCTGAAGAAGGGCTTATGCCCGAAACGTCGATTCTCCTGTTCCTTTGATGCTGCCTGACCTGCTGCGCTTTTCCAGCAACATATTTTTAAGCTCATCTCTGGATACAGCAAACTTTGTTTTAACTGGTACCCTCTGAATTGGCACTCGATAAATCAGCAAAAATTATATGTACCTCAAGTAGTGCAAATTTTATTGTATAATTCAGTTCAATTATTATAATTTATTAAAATGCACCTCAATGAAAATATATTTGTTGTTCAATCAAATGGCCACACAAAATAACAATAGTCGATTCAATTTTAAATCAATTTCTTCTCAAATACCATGATCTATCATGATGTCTGAGCAGTCAGCTGAAGTTGAGTGAGAAGGCTCTCTGACAGTTGTTTTATTTAAAGCAATGTTGCACATTATTTAAGTTATGATTCAGAGACGCCGGTGTTGGATTGAGGTGTACAAAGTTAACTTTTAAATGTTCTGGGATTTACAGACAAAAGAACTGAAACCACAGGTTCATTCTAAAAGATGAGAGACTTAACAAACAAATTTTTCAATATATAATTTCAGTTACATCACACTGTAAACTTATGCTATAAATTCTGTGTCTTACAATCTTATACTCCACAGCCTCCTGATGAAGGAGCAGCGCTCTGAAAGCTAATGCTTCCAAATAAACCTGTTGGACTATAACCTGGTGTTGTGTGATTTTTAATGATTATTTAAGTGATTTGTGTTCCACATAGAGTATAACAGTGATGAGTATATCCCCTGCATTTCATTATCATTATTTCTTCTGTGTTTCTACATTGATCATGTGGACCTCTGGATTATCCAGAATATTTGATCAACTGGCATATTCCAGGTCCCGTAGGTTTCAGTTAATGAAATGTTTGTTTATTTGTGATATACATAACTGAAGCAATAGAGTCTGAATTGGTAGAACCCTCTATTAAGTCAGCATGGGAGGCATATCCTGCTCACGGTGAAAGCTGCTGAGGCACATGATGTGGAGCTCTTGGTGTTGGACTGGGGTGGACAAGGTCAGAGGTCATCAGGTGAAGTGTAGAAAAGCACACAGGTACAGAATTTATAGACAGAGAGATCAGTGGGTAGAGGGATCAAAAGACCATACAAATGGTATAAGTGGAGTGTCGATAGGCGGAATAATAAGTCTCTGCAGGTGATCAAAATTGTCATATGCTGTGAGTAAAATGTCAACAACTGAATAGCAAGTGACAGGGATGACCTATAAATCTGATTAATTGAGGCAGAGAGATAATTACAAAAAAAAATTTAAAATAAGGTGGTGTTGGAGTCAAACCAAATAGCTGGAATAACATGATGGGTATAAGAGTCACATGCCGAGGGTGTAACCAAAGTAATAAGCAATCCAAAACTCTACAAGCTAATTAGGGTAGAGAGATCATAATGAGTTATCAATGTGAAGGTGTCAAAACAGGACAATAAAGGAAGATTTTACAGATACAGAATGGAATGCTGGGGTCACACATAGCTGGACATGAACCCAAGATGACGTTTGAGGCTGCCTTCATGGGTATGGAACTTGGTTATCAGTTTCTACTCGGTGATTCTGTGTTGTTGTGCAACTCAAAGGCCGCCTTAGAGGACGCTTACTTGGTGATTAGAGGATGAGCGTCCTTGATCCGTCCAAGTGGGAAGGAACACTCCTGCCTGGCAATTGTTGCATGGTTTCCATTCATCTATTATCATAATGTCTGTTTGTTCTGACCAATATACCATGCCTTGGGGCATCCTTGCCTACAGCTTATGAGGTAGACAACATTGTCTGAGTTACATGCGTATCTGCTGTGAATGTTGGGATTGGCGTTCGCGCATGTGATGTTGTGATCAATGTTGTCCTGAAGGCTGGGTTCTTTACTACAAACAATGGACCATTTAAGGTTTGGTGATTGTTTGAAGTTGATAAATTGGGGCGTAAGGATGATTTGGTGAGATGTTTATCTTCATCAGTAACATATTGAACACTGCAAAGAACATGTCATAGTCTCTCCACTCCAAAGGGGGTACTGAATGACAAAGGGTACTCTATCAGTCATGTCCTGAGACATCTTCTGAGGAGGTCGTTGCAGTTTTTCAGAGTGTCACATCGGAACTGGCAATTGATAAGTTGAGCATTGTATCCTGTTCTTATGAAGAAGTCATCAGAATCTTTAGAGTGTAGAAACAGGCCTTTCGGTCCACCAAGTCCACACCGACCCTCTGAAGACTATCCCACCCAGATCCATTCCCCTACATTATGCACCTAACCTACACATCCCTAAATGCTATGGACAATTTAGCACGGACAATTCACCTAACTTACATATCTTTGCACTATGGAATGAAAACAGATCACCCAGAGGAAACCCATACAGACATTGGGAGAATGTGCAACCTCCACACAGACAGTCACCCGAGTCTGGGATTGAACCCAGATCCCTAGCACTGTAAGCCAGCAGTGCTAACCACTGAGCCACCGTGCCATCCCTAAAGGGTTCTTTCAGCATCTTTATGTACCCGTCACATTCCAGGCCCCTGGCGCTGTGAGGCAGCAGTACTAACCACTGATCCACTGTGCCACCATCTTCTGGAATACTGTATCCAGTTCTGCTTACCAGTTAGCAGAAAGACATTCTTATTCTGGACAGGATTCAGGAAGAGGTTTACTAGGTGTGGAAGGTTTGAGTTATGAAGAAAGGCTGGATAGGCTGGGATTTTTTTCACTGGAGCATAGGATCTGATAGAAGTTTAAAAAATAATGAGAGGTTACAGATAGAGTTAATGGTAGTTGTCTTTTCACTAAGATGGGTGATTTTAAGACCAGGGAACACATTTTTTAAGATGAGAGGAGCAAGGTTTTAAAAATACAAAGAGGAGAAAGATTTTAAAAAGACATAAGAGGCAATTTTTTTTGCACAAAGGGTGGTTTGCATGTGGAATGAAAGTCCTCAGAAAGTGGTGGGCACAGGTACAATTACAATGTTTAAAAGACATTTGGATAGATACATGCGGAGGAAAGGTTTGGAGGGACATGGGCCAGGAGCAGGCAGGTGGGACTAATTTAGTTTGGGATTATGTTCAGCATGGACTGGTTGGACCGAAGGGTCTGTTTCCATGCAGTATGACTCTATGACATCCCTCCTCTTCCCTGAGCAGCTCCTGCATTTATTCAGAGCTTGTCCTATCATGTTATTTCAACCAATTTGTTTGTCTCCAGTATCACTTTTATTTTGTAATTATCCCTCTGCTTCCATTAATTGAATTATAGATCATTTCTTCACCTACTATTCAGCTGTGGACATAGTTCACACCATCTGACACTTTTGATCGCCTGTAGAGACTTATTATTCAGCCTATCGGCATTCTACTCATACCATTTGTATGAGTTTTGATCTTTCTGTTCATTGATCTCTCTTCCTATAAATTCTGTGCCTGTATGCTTTTCTCCAAGCCACCTGACAAAGGGGCAGCACTCTGAAAGCTAGTGTTTTCAAATAAATCTGTTGGAGAATAACTTGGTGTAATTGAGATTAGATTAGATTACTTACAGTGTGGAAGCAGGCCCTTCAGCTCAACAAGTCCACACCGACCAGCCGAAGCGCAACCCACCCAGACCCATTTCCCTACATTTACCCCTATGGGCAATTTAGCATGGCCAATTCACCTAGCCTGCAAATTTTTGGACTGTGGGAGGAAACCGGAGCACTCGGAGGAAACCCACGTGGCGAGAATGTGCAAACTCCACACAGACAGTCACCTGAGATGGGAATTGAACCCGGGTCTCTGGTGCTGTGAGGCAGCATTGCGTGCCACAGTGCCGCCCAATGTGACTGCTGACATATGGCACACACATGCTTACGTCCTTACCAGCATGCCCACCATGCAGCCTGCACTAGAAATGGCTGGAAGCAGTATGCCCACCATTTTTGCCAACTTTGCCTTCAGTAACCTTGGGTTCCAGGCACCATATTTTATGTCTTTACAAACTCATACACAATGGGCTGAAACAAGCCACCAATGATCAAGTTGTCGGTTGCATGCGTGCTTCATGTTGAAACATAGTTTTGAAGTGATTGAACAGAGAGGTTCTATCAATTGTCCTCTCTGGGGAATTAAAATTCACAGATATTGGACTGATTTAAGCACCCTTCATAAACGTCCCAATCAAACCTTCACCCACTCGCAGAATGACTCAATCATCCTTGACTTGAACCCATCCTGAACTTTAACTAAATAGCAACATATGTTCATAAATACAGACATATAATTCACAGAGCCTATCTTAAGTCAAACTTTCTACAACTGCCAAGAGAGAGCAATGCTTTCAAATTTTGGCTATTCACTTTCCAATTTCAAAGGATTAAAAGTTTTGATGAATAGTATCATCCTGGTTACAACATAATTACCCATTTGTAGGAATTCACTATGGTACCAATGCACCTCACTGTTTTATGTAAATTATCAACATCAGTTTGCATTGAATTGTGCCAACAGTGCAACTGGATACTAGCCCAATATTTTATACTGGTTTCCTTTTCGTTTCCAATTTTCTTCTTTTTGTCGTAGACGCTTGGAACACAATTCCACAATACGCATATCCACTGTGTGTTGGACTTACCAATGTTCGTTATGATGCATGTCAATTGTATGCTGATGAATTGGACAGAACCACATTTGCAAATTCAAGCGGATGTGCGGCTGAACCAACATGAGGTTTCTCTGAAAATGACTCAGGAAATGTTACAGTTCAGAAAGGCTGATCTAGTGCTTTTGGCTCTTGACTGGCTCAGTGTGTGACCTGCCTGACTATCAATCTCTCATGGATTAGCCAGAGCACGGTTAGCTATGGGCCAAAGTAAATGGGATCAGTGTAGTTTGGCATTTGTTAGTCGGCATAAACATGGTGGGCCGAAGGTCCTGTTGCTATGCTGTATGACTGTGACAGTGAGCTATAGCAGAACACATTGAGTGTAGAGAATGGCTGAGATTCTATGTTGGCTATAATAGGGCAGGGACTCACCACTGCTCATTGACCAGTCAAAATTACTTTACACTACTGGGAATGCAAGTAGGTCAGCCGCACAACCAAGAATGGAGAAAGGTTTGTATTTATTTTGTCTCTTCTGACTCAGAGATTCCCAATAATAATTTTCCTCCCCATTCATAGGAGGTGGGTGTCACTAGATAAGCCAACAATTATTGCCTAAAATTGCCCCGGGGGGAGTCACCCCATTGCTATGGGTCTGTAGGAATAGCCAGACCAGGTAAGGATGGCACAGTTTCTTCCCATCAGACATCAGTATACCAGGTGAGTATACCCCATAAGCCGCCTGCCCTCCCATGCCCTCACAGCGTCTGCACAGCCAATAAACTATTCTTGAAATACAATAACTAATATCATGGATAAGTGTGAGCAATTTGTAAACAGCAAAATTCTGCTAGCAGTAATTTAAAGAATGACTATCTAATTTATATTGGTCTTGGAATGGATGATGCCAGGACATAGTAAATTTTCTGCGCCATGGGTTCTTTGATCTGTATCTGTGCAAGGATTTCTGATGGTTTAGCATTTAATCAGCCCAGATTGTGCATTCAGTCCTGAAATCCAACTGGCCATGATCTTCTGACTCATCGCGACATTACCTAGGCTACACTAGCACCCCGTTCTATTGCATTGTAAGAATGTAGGTTAAATGTTCCGTCAATTTCATCTGCTGGCCTGTGTGTGTCAGAAAATTGTAGAGGTAGAGCTTTGCAAGGACTTGTCATTGCAGTGTACTTTTATTCAGAAGTAAAGAAGCATTAAACAAACTGCTGTAGGCATTGCACATCAGAGGTATTGGAATGGATTTTCCGAAGAGTGGCAATGACAGTCAGAATGCCAGAAGAGATTCCGATCACTGCTCCTTCAGAAATATATCTGAAATTTATCTGCAGGATGGTGAAGACAATTGGGATCAGTCCTTTGAATTTGCTTACTGGCCAAATTATTTCATTTTTTATTAACTTACTCGAATCCACAGTCGTCGCTTATAAAGAGTCATACAGCGTGGAAGCAGACCTTTCAGTCCAACTAGTCTAGGCTGACCATGTTTCCAAACTGAATTAGTCCCACTGCCTGCTTTTGGCCCATATACCTCCAAACCTTTTTGTTCACAAACTTATCCAAATGTCTTTTAAATGTTGTAATTGTACCTGCGTCAACCACGTCCTCAGGCAGCTCATTCCACACACTAACCATTCTCTGTGGAAAAAAAAGGTTTCTCCTCATGTCCTTTTTAAAGCTATCCATCTCACTTGAAAAACATGGCCCCTAATTTTGAACACCGTCAGAGAAAAGATATACAGTCATAGAATTACAGTGTTGTACAGGACAATGGGTCTGCTTTGCATGATCTGTTTTCTCCGATCCCAACAGTATGCACCTTTATAACATGTTTCAGTAATTAAATGTTAGAATGCTCTACGTAAGGTTGAAATCAGTGATGATGAGATCTATCAGACACTGACTATGCAAACAATTCTATCCAGACAGTGTTGATTGGCTTATAAAAAAAACCCTGACAGGTTTACACTCATTTTCTATAAGCAGGTCACAAGAGCTGGCTCACACTTCACTTTCTTTTGTATTATGTTTTGTTATTATAGCTACTCTGTAACAATTTCTCCTAAAGATCATGACTCCATCTGAACATAGTTGTCATTCCTCAGGAAAAAAAAACACAAAAATCTCTAATCTCTCTTTCATTTTGCCTTGAGCCATTTTTCTCACAAATGAGGTAAAAAGTTGCATTTTTCCTGGAAATTCTTGATGCAAGTTATTTTCTCAGGGTGGTGACCAGTAACCAGGACATGAAAATATCACATCTAATCAGAATATACAAGAATGGCAGATCGTTCATTTTAAAATTTCCTGTCCACGCATGCAGGCATTTGATCAGCCAATATTTCAAATCCATACGTTTGAAAGGTACAAGTGCAAATTCACTCATTAAACTTCTTAATCATTTCTGGGTAGGTTTAAAAAAGGTTTAAAAAGCACAGACGACCAAAGAGGCCCTGAACACCAGGTTTAACACTGCATTATAATATGGGTCAGGAGCAAGCAGGTGGGAAAAATTCAGATTGGGATTATGTTTGGCATGGAAAGGTTGGCCAAAAAGAATCTGTTTCTATGCAGTATGACCCTATGACTCTCTGACTCTACATCACACACACAAGTGGTATAAGATTCCTTCCTGAAAGGGTCCCTCATTGCTTGTGTTCACAAGTGAGTGATTCAGTGCACTTGAACACTTTAGTTACACCCCAATAGACCTAAGGATTAAACTGCAATCTCTGCGTTGCTGAAAAGGGGGAGATCACTTTGTCACAGTCTTGAAATTATCTTCATAACATAGATAGTGTCAGTATTACACAGAACACTCAGAAAATATTGCAACATTCATTTCATGGTCCTGGGATGAGGGGATGGTGCTGTGAAAAGACACTAATGAAGATAGGCCCATCAGAGTTTATAAGAATGAACTGAGATTATGTAGAAACATAAAATTCTTGAAGGGACTGAAAGGGAAGATGCCGAGAAGTTATTTTGTCTGGCTTGGGAAGTCTAGAGCTAAAGGTCAAAGTCTCAGAAAAAGAGCTGAACTGTTTATGAATAAGACGAGAACAAATTTCTCCACTCAAAGGGTTGAGTAAAACTTTGGAACTCAAAGCTCTGAGAGCTGCATAGGGTCCAATATTGAATATATTCAAGAACGAGTTCGGCAGTTTTTTGGGGTACCAGCAATATTAAAGATTATGGGGATAGTGTGAATAAATGGAGTCATGGTAGAAAATTGATCACGATTTTATCAAATGGCAGTGCAGACTCAGGATAATATCAGCTCCAGTGTTCTTATTTCACTGACTTGGAAAGCAGGAATGGTAATCTCAAAGGAAATAGACCCACTGATACATTTCACTGCTTGCAGAGCATTAGCTTCAGAGCTCTGGTACAGATAGAGAGGTCTTCATTTTGATTTACACTTAGTGACACAGAATCCTTTGTTACATTTTAGCTTGTAGTAACAGTGAATATAATAAGGTGTCTGTCATACAGGTACATTTATATAGTTTACATAGAGTAGCTGTGTACTTCAACTGAATAGTGAACCATCAACATAAAATGAAAACTGACCTTGCACCATCATCATCTAATGTTCATAAATTGGATTATACGGTTAAGAATTAATTAAAGGCTCTAAGAATAAAATTCCTTTGTAGTCCCAGTCTCCAAACTCACTTGGCTCTTCGTTGATGCACGTTCCAATTTAACTACTTTTGTAACTACAAGGTGACCAATTCCCTGGGGAGATCAAACTTCCATAGGTTCACTTATATCAGAAGACAACATTTACTACTTGCATAAAGATAAGTCATAGGAAGCATTTAAATAAATAAGAAGCAATTAATGTTTGGATTATCTTTCCTGTTAACCTATTGCAGTTTATGTGGAGGAATATGAGCATAATAATCTGAAGAATAGACAGTAAACATCTTTAATATATTGTGGATTTCAATTCCAAAAGACTAAATGAATTTTAGGTGGATGAGGTGCAATATTTTTCTCATAAGGCTTTGCTCTGTGACTTGAGGTTTGAATGTAATTGGAAAGTAATTTTCAAGTGAAGAGATTACATTTTAAGTATTTTTCATGTTTCTCAATGGTGAAAGCATGAACAAGTTTTGCTGGGTAAATAAGTTAGTGGCACTGATAGGTCCATCAGAGTTTAGAAGAATGAACTGAGATTGCGTGGAAACAAAAAATTCTTGAAGGGACTGATCCTTTTCCACTATTACATTCAAAGCGAGATAAACATAATGCGAGAAAAGGCTCCAAAAATTATTATTACAAACTCTTGACTATTCAGTCTAACTTACAGTCAATGGACGATGAAGGTAAAAGATCAGATTTGATTTATGAAGTGTTTCAAGTACATCATCTATTGAACTGAATCATGTCCTGCATGGGAAAACAATGTTCTAACTGCAAGGAGTCAAGTGACTTGGTATGTCTTCAGCTAGAAAGAAACACAACAGGATTATAAAGATTGCTGGTGGAGAGATGTCAGCCAATGATTCTGACAAACCATTTAGCAGGTTGGTGTCGTCAGGTCTAAAGGTGATAAATGGTTTGTGACTATGAGAATGATAACTGCAGAAGGAGAGCATCAAGTGAAGATTAAACAAAAGGTCAGTCAAGCCTGGTTGACAAGAGAAGTTAAGGATTGCATAAGACTAAAAGTAAAGCCTATAAAATTGCACAGAAATTATCAGTAATTTTGGGGACTGGGAGGATTTTCAGAATAAAATGAATGAAAACCAAGACATTGACAAGGAAAGGGAGAATAGAATATGAATGCAACATAGCAAGGCATAAAAATCACAACAAGGGCTTCCATAGGTGTGCAAGAAGGAAAACATGGGCAAAGACTAATGGATTCTTTAAAAGCAGAGAAGACTTAGACTGGGGGACCAAAAAAAATGTCACAGAAGCTAAATAATTACTTTGTGTCTCTTTTCACTGAGGAAGACACCAAATATCTCCCGAAAGTAAAGATCCAAAGTGGTTAGAGAGAATGAGAAGTTATAGGAAATTAGCATTAATAAGAAAAATTCACTAGAAAATTAATAGGGCTGGAAATTAATCAATCCCCAGGACCTGATTGTTTTCATGTTGATATATTCAAGCAGATAGCTATTGTGACAGTTGATGCATTGGTGATTACCTTCCTAAATATGATAAGTTCGATAGATGAAAGTATATCAAGTGTTATCTTGCTTTTTGAGAGAGAGCAAGAGAACAAACTAAGAACTACAGACCTATTAACCTTACATCAGTAGTAAGGAAAATGATAAAATCTGTTGTAAACGTTAGGATAAATAAATCTGATTGGGCATAGTCAGCAGAGATTTGCCAATAGGAAATTGTGTTTGATGAACGTTTTGAAGAGGTTACCAACACTCCTGATAAGGGAGAGCGAATGGATATAATGTATCTAGACAATATATGAAGATAAAATGGTCCATGGGGGATGGATTAGAAAGATCAAAACAAAATGGGACAGAAGGTAATGTTCTGACTATTGATTAGCCAACTGACAAAAGGCAGGGAGTAGGAATAAATGGGACATTTTCACATTGGCAGGCTGTGATTAGTGGAATACTGTAAGGATCAGTATTTGAGCCCCAGCTGAGCACAATGAGGGTCAATGATTTCGAAAAATATTATGTTTCCAGATTTGTTATTTCTCTTTCCAGATCTAATTGTATGAATAGTTCCAAACAATGTCAACAAAGCTTTCTACGCACAGTTTGAGCAGTATGCTAACAGTGTGGTATTACCTGCCCTGACAGCCTTGGACACACCTGTTCCCTCAGTCACCGCTGCAGACATCAGATAGGTTTTCCTGGGAGTCAACCCGAGGAAAGCGACAGGTCCAGACAGAATGCCTGGCCACACAGTATTCACTGACATCTTCAACCTCTCTCTCATACAAGCCAAAGTCCTACCTGCTTCATGAAGACCACCATGCAATGTGTCTTAATGCCTACTGCCCAGTGGCTCTGCCAACCATCCAATGTAAACACATTGACTTGGATCTCATTTAACCTTCCCTGAGAAAAAAGGAATGAAATGCTATCGCTATGGGAAATGACATCACCACAGAAAATGACATCACCAACCCAAGGAAACCCAAACACATGAATAGAAAGTGGGCTACACCACCAGTGCTTCATCCGGAGGCTCACTGAAGAAGTTACATAGTATGGTGACAAAACATCTGAAAACGATCTTTTCAGCTCAGCGATCAAACCTACATCCAGAACCTTAACCTGAGCTACAAATCTTCTCAAACCTGTTAACCAAAGTAATGTTCTCGGGACCCTGATAAAAATCCTGCCATGATAGATAGTGGAATTAAATCCAATAAAAATCTGGAATTAGGAGTCTCGTCATAACCCAGAATCCATTGTCGGGAAAAACCCATCTGTTTCACCAAGGTCTTTTCAGGAACAAAAGTGATGCCCTTTCCTGGTCTGGCCTATGTGCGACTCCAGACCCACTTTTAACTGTCCCCTGGGTGATTAGGGATGGGCAATAAATACTGGCCTAACCAGTGACATCCTCATCCCATGAATGAAGTTTAAAAAAAAGTTATTGTTTTGAAGAAGAAGTTAGATATAATCCTTAGAGCTAAAGAGATTAAAACATATTGGAAGAAAGTGGAAACAGGATATCCAGACAAAACCCTTTTGCTAGGAGAAAACAAGGACTGCAAATGCTGGAGAGAAAGTGAGGAGTTACTTAGATTAGATTACTTACAGTGTGGAAACAGGCCCTTTGGCCCAATAAGTCCACACCGACCCTCTGAAGGGCAACCCATTCCCCTACGTTTACCTCTTCACCTCACACTATGGGCAATTCAGCATGGCCAATTCACCTAACCTGCACATCTTTGGACTGTGGGAGGAAACCAGAGCAGCCAGAGGAAACCCACGCAAACACAGGGAGAATGTGCAAACTCCACACAGCCAGTAGCCTGAGGCAGAAATTGAACCCAGGTCTCTGTCGCTGTGAGGCAGCAGGACTAACCATTATGCCACCATGCTGCCCACTCTTTATGACTAGCTCACGCTTGAAATGTCAACTCTACTGCTCCTCGGATGCTGCCTGACTGACTGTGTTTTTCCAGCGACACATTTTTTGCTGACAATAATTAACCGTATGACATTGACTTCGGGCATCATCATTTGCATCTTTCTCTTGTTCAGCTTTCATTTCATCTGCAAAGTCTCTCTGACAGTCACACTAGATTCTTGTGGTCTCTGATGGATGTTTGCATTCTGTCTCCAAATCTGGCTGATCATTCCATAATAGCTTCCATTTGGGAAGATCACTGTCTCTGTCCTGTGCTGTCTGTGTTGGTGCTCTTCTGGAGCAGCATCTCTGAAATAACATTCAGAATGTAGTTGGAAAACTGCTACTTTAAACCACCTGCATTTGTCTGTAACCATCCTTCATTTCATGAGAAATAATGCCTTTTGTTTTCGAAGGTTGTGGAAAAGAAATTCTATAATTTCTGTCATGGGATTGTGAGACTCTAAAGCTTTGATTTAATTTGCTTTATTGTCATGTGTACCTCAGTACAGAAAAAAGTTTTGTTTTTGCGAACAGTACAGGCAGATCATAGTAAACAAGGGCATACAGATCATAGGGTGAAAAAAATCTTGGATGAAGTAGGGCAAGGAAAACATGAAGCAAAAATAACATAAACAAGATCAACATTATTTGAAATTAGAAAGTGCATCCATCAATCTAATAGCAGCAGGAAAAAAGCTGTTCTTGAACCTGCTGGTGCATGTGTTCAGGCTTCTGTATCTTCCGCATGATGGAAGAGGTTGTAGGAGATCATTACTGGGGTGGGAGGGGTCTTTGATGATGGCAGCCTTTCCATGGCGACAAGAAGTGTAAATGGAGTCCATGGATGGGAGGTTGGCTCCCATAATAGTCTGGACTGTGCACACAACCTCCTGTAGTTTCGTACGGTCCTGGGCAGAGTGGTTGCTGTACCAGGCTGTTACATATCCAGTTATGTTGCTTTCTATGGTGCATCTGTAAGGGCTGGTAAGGGTCCTTATGAACATGCCGAACTTACTGAACCACCTGAGGAAGAAGAAGCATTGTTGTGCCTTCTTGACTGTTGTATTTAAGTGGGAAGTCCAGGACAGGTGGATGATTATCCTAAGAACTTGATGCTCTCAACCCTCCTAACGTCTGCTCCATTGATGTAAATAGGGGCATGTTCTCCTCCTTTCTTTCTGAAGTCAATGATTAGTTCTTTAGTTTTGCCAGTATTGGGAGAGAGGTTGTTATCATTGCACCATGCTACTGAGCCTTCTGTCTCCTCTCTGTATTCTGACTCATTGTTGTTTGATTCTACACAGTGGTGTCATCAGGGAACATGTAGATGGCATTCATTCAGAAGTTGGCTACACAGTCGTGGTTGTACATGGAGTACAGTAAGGCGGCTGAGAATGCATCCTTGTAGGGCTCCAATGTTGAGGGTTATTGTGGAGGAGGTGCAGTTATCTATCTGTGGGTCAGAAAGCTGAGGAAGAAGTTGAAGAGGGTGGACCGGAGACCTAGGTCTCAGAGTTTTGAGATCAGTCTGGCAGGGTTAATAGTATTGAAGGCACAGCTGTAGTCAATGAGCAGGAGTCTGATGATGGTGTCCTTATCCAGATGTTCCAGGATAAGAGTCAGGTTAGGCACATGGAATCTGCTGTGGACCTGTTACATCAGTGGGCAAATTGCAAGGGATCAAGGCAGGCTGGGAGGCTCAAATTAATGTGGAGCTGTTTGTTCAAGTCTGTGCATTACTGCCTCTGCTAAGAACCCTGATATCGGAGATCCCATGGTTGGTCTGTTGGTTTGTCTGTAGGTTTTGTTGTTGAAGGTGGTAAGGCATAAGTCCACTAGCCGGGCAATATTGTGCTTGCTGATGAAGTTGATGGTATTTGGTGTATGTGCCTTTGTGTCTTCTAAAAGTGTAGCCAGTGTTTCCTTGGCCAGGTTGATGTTGATGGATGTGAACAGGGCTGTCGCTTCAAAGGAGACCATTATTTCATCCTCTTCTATCTGGGTGTCTTTGATGGTCTTCAGGAATTCTTGGGTGGAGTGGATGGGGTGGTGTGACTCATCTACTAAGTGTTTTAGTCTTTGGTGTCGCTCCTTGGCCAATCTGTAAGTTGGTGTTCCAGGTGAGATAGAAGAGGATGAAATAATGGTCTCCTTTGATGTAACAGCCCTGTTCAAATCCATCAACATCAACCTGGCCAAGGAAACTCTGATTACACTTTTAGAAGAACCAAAGATACATAAACCAAACACCACCAAACTCATCAGTAAGGAGAGTATTGTCAAGCTTGTGGATCTATGCCTTACCACCCACTTCACCTTCAACAACTAAACCTACAACTAAACAAACCAATGGAACACCCATGGGATCTCCAAAATCAGGGTTCTTAGCAGAGGCAGTAATGCAGAGACCTTAGCAAACAGCTCTGCCAACCACCCAGCCCAAACATTGGGTTTGCTACGTGGATGACACCTTTATCATCACTAAACAAAACAAGTTAGAGCAAACTGTCAAGACCATCAATAAACCATTCCTGGCATAAAATTCACAAAACAGGAAGAAAACAATAACAAACTGCCATTCCTAGATGTCGCAATAGAGCGAACAGCTAATGGGGAAACTTCAAACCAGCATCTACAGGAAAACAACATAAACGGAACAAATATTGAACTACAGAAGCAATTGTCCCAACACCCACAAATGAAGCTGCATTAGAACATTATTTCAATGAGCCACCGCCCACTGCAGCACAGAGGAACTACGAGGAGCAGAGGAAAATCATCTCTAAAGCATTTTCAACAAGTACGGGTACCCAATGAACACAGTCCGCAGATTTCTCAGCAACAAACCCAAACAAGCAGACAAAACAAATGCAGAAACCCTAGCCACTCTACCCTACATCAAAGACATCTCGGAAATAACTGCCAGACTTCTCAGACCCCTTGGCATCATGGTAACCCACAAGCTGCACTAAAACAGCAGCTAATGAACTTCAAAGACCCTATACAGACAAGAAGCAAAACTAAATGTCATTTAGAAAATACAATGCAAAAACTGTAACAAACATTACATTGGATAAACAGTCAGAAAACTGGCCACCATGAAACATGAACACCAACTAGCCACAAAATGACATGATCCACTCTCACTAGTATCCTTACATGTGGATGAGGAAGGACACCACTTTGGGACTACACATCCATCCTAGGACAGGCCAAACAGAGACACACACAAGTATTCCTAAAAGTATGGCATTTGAACCAGAACTCTATCAACAAACATTGACTTGGATCCTATTTACCACCCCCTGAGAAAAAGAACCACAGATGATGTCACCACCGGACATGATGTCACCACAGGAAATGACATCACCAACCCAAGAAAATCCAAACACATAAATAGAAAGCGGGCTATACCACCTGTGCTTCATCCGGAGGCTGACTGAAGATGTTAACTAGTGTGGTGATGAAACATCTGAAAATGAACCTTCCGGCTCAGCGAGCAAACCTACATGCACATTAGGTTGGTCTCTGGATTAACAGTCCAGCAACAATACCACCAGCCATTGCCACTCCAATATTTTGCCATCAACCATGCCTATGGCAGACAATTACGGAAGTTCATTACTCCCTGGCTGAAGAAATATCTCCTTATTTCAGACAAAAATAGCCTATCCTGCATCTTTAAGCTGTGACTATTGGTTCTGGCCAAATATGAGCAATGAGGCTGAGAACCACATCGATCAGTACAGGGCTTGTAACAGATTCTAAGCGAAGTAAGCCGAAGAGGAATATGACAACCCAGTCAGTTCATTGCTGTAGCTTGGAATAGGCTTCTTCAGTCTTACAGGCACTGGTTATCTTGATCTATTCTATTGGACATACACAGAAGGTTTGGCAGCATCTGTAGAGAGAAAGCAAGTGTGAATAGTTCCTTCTTCAGGCGACCTTCATAAGGGTGCTAGAAACTTAGTGCATTCTTCCTGGACTCGGTTTTCCTTTCAGACCTCCAGCATCCTCAGTTCTTTATCTTTATTACCACTATTCTGATTACAAGGGGCTAGGGAAACTGATGTCAATGAATAGCAGTGAGGTTATAGAACACATGAAAGCACACATCCACTTCTCGGACAACAATGGTTTTCAATTTATGAGCGAAGTACGCAGTTGTTTTGTGAATATTTGGGAAATTCAACAGCGCACATTACCTCCACAACATCCTCATTCAAATTGAAAGATGAGAGCTGTAGCAGAGATGCACCACCAATAGATGGGAAAGCATTGCAATGATTTGTTGGATTTGTGAGCTTAGCAAAGATCTTGCCTAAGATCTCAGCAGAGTGTGAAGTTCTATGCAAGTGAAAGGCTGAGAATGTGCAGGGATACTTAACAAGAAGGAACTAGACTAGAATTAAACATAATGACAATCAAATGTCGGGATAACATCCTTGTTAAGTGACTATGACATCAATATGACATCAGTGAGATAAAACTTGGGTCAACGCTTATGTGTCAAGGACAGTAAGGTGCATATGTGTATTGATTAACCACAAACTGAGTGGTGCTATGCTCAGATAGCAAAAGAGTGCTTAAGCTATTGATTTTGCTCGTGAACATTTTAATCAATACCTGTATGGGAGAGATTAAATAACAGTAGAGTCTTAAATTTATGTCAAAGCGTCCGATTTGCCCTGGAAGCCATCAAGCCAACAGAAACATTGAATTTGAAAGATGAGTACCATGGTCAAATCGAGTGAGTTGCTTAAGAAGGTGCAATGCTCCAAGTGCTGCAGGAAGTTGAGAAAGGATGGACTGAAAGCTTTAGGAACACAACTGTTTCTATAAGAGAAGATTAGGGACAAAGAGATAAAATGTTAACCCAATACGGTATCTCACATGAAGAAAATAGAATAGCACTTCTCAGTGAATGGGAAGGCAGGCGCTGAAGCACATCCATGCAAGCCATCAAAGAGTTGAAGATCTAGTCTCAGAAAATAGCAAAACATAGAAGCATAGAAACTAAGAGCAAGAGTAGGCCATCTGGCCCTTTTGAATCTGCTGTGCTATTCAATATGATCATAGCTGATCATCTAACTCAGTACCCTGTTTCCTCTCTCTCCCCATACTCTTTGATCCTTTCAATCTTAAGGACTACAACTAACTCCTTTTTGGAAACATTTTGTTTTGGCCCTTCCGGTGGAGGAGAATTCCACAAGCTCATCACTCTGTGAGTGAAGAAATTTCTCTTCATCTCAGTCCTAAATGGCTCACCCCATCTTCTTATACTGTGATGCCTGATTCTGGACTTCGCAGTCAGTCATTGGGAAAGCCAGATGAATGCTCTACTGCTCAAAAGTGAGTGCTGAGATGTATGACCGCATCATTTAGTACAGCGCTTGTAACAGATTCCAAGGTAAACAAGCTAAAGAGCCACTTATGTCATGTAAGATCTCTGACAGACCATGAGTGAAATGTGGAGTAGACTTCTTTTAAACAGTTTTAGGTGTCCACATTGACTACATTGCCTCTGCTGTCACAGGAAGTGCAAAACCTTCACTCACACCTCCCCCCTCACCTCTGTCCAAGACCCCAAAAAACTTCCTTCCAAATCTGACAGAAATTTACTTGTACTTCCATTAAAGGTCATCTGCTGTTTCTGTTGCAACTGATGTGGTCTCCTCTACATCGGGGAGACAGGACGCCAACTTGCAGATCATTTCAGAGAACATTTCTGGGACACACTCACCAACCAACCCCACTGCCCTATATCTGAACATTTTAACTCCCTCTCCCACTCCACCAGGGACACACAGGTCCTGGGCCTACTCCATCGCCAAACCCTAATCACCCAACGCCTGAAGGAAGAATGCCTCATCTGTTTTTGGAGCCTCCAACCATACAGGATCAATGTGGATTTCACCAGGTTTCCCATTTCCTCTTCCCCCACCTTATCCCAGTCTCAAGCCTCCAACTCAGCACCACTCTCTTGAACGATCCTACCTGTCCATCTTCCTTCCCTCTTATCTGCTCCACCTCCTCTTCGACCTATTTGCAACTTCATCTACTTATCGCATTCCCAGCTACCTTCCCCCCCAGCCCCACCCCCTACTATTTATCTCTCAGGCCCCTTGGCCCACAAGCCTCATTCCTGATGAAGAGCTTATGCCCAAAATGTCAATTCTCAAGTTCCTCAGGCACTGGCTAAGCAACTGTGCTTTTCCAGCATAAAACTCTTCAACTCTAATCTCTAGCATTTACTGTTCTAATTTTCTCCTACATTGATAACTATTCCAATAACTGGGAGTCAGAGCGATGTCAATGACTATCAGATATTGTAGAATATCTGAAAGGATACTAAAGCATTTCAGATGACAATGGTTACAGCTTTTGAGTATTCCGTTGCTTCATGAATGTTTGGGAATTCCAGTATCACATGACATCATCATTCATATTGATAGAGTGACAGTGGAAATCTTCAAATTCTTATCAAAAAAAAATTGAGCAAATCCATCACAGTGCAAGGCAACCCTTGACTTGGAAACTGTAACTCCCGAAGGCACAAGAAATGGTCTAATCCCAGATTACACCCAAACTACTTTCCAGCATTATGAAAGCTACTGATCACTGAAGTAATAAAAGGATGTTAGTGACAAAAGCAAAGTAAAACAACAGAAAGAAAATTTCACCTTGATGAAACAACCAAGTCATGCCAAGGCTGAGCTATCAGTGAGCCAGTCAGAGTTCAACAGAAGATAGCTTACATAGCAACTTGGTACCTGTGAAAAGCAATCATCTCCTCAATTGTCCAAACAAAATTATCAAAATGTTTCACAAGCACAGCCATGTTAAATGTAACTAGAGAAGTCAATCCATCACTGCAAGCTGCAGATCTGGAAGAGATGGTTTTCACCAACTGCACAGAGGACAGGATGACCATCAGTCCAGAGGTACACAGCATCCTAGCAACAGAAACGAATTTGCAACAGTTACAATGGCAGCAGCACTCATCACAGGAATAGCACTCCCATAAACCATAAGATATAGAAGCAGAATTAGGCCATTTGGCCTATCAAGTCTGCTCTACCACACAATCATGGCTGAGATGTTGCTCAGCACCATTCCCCTACGTTTGGAAGGCTTTCTGAAGCATTCCCACCTCCAGGGTACATTCGCTGGGCTAGCTGTCCATTCTATGGGGACTCCATTGCAGGCCATTTTGCTACCTACCTTTTCCAAAGCTCTATGTGGAAGCAATCAACTCCCATGAAATAGTGCCCCAGCAGAAAATCAGGGGACCACTGTAACCTGACTCTCTTTAGCCCAATGACAGTACAATAGTGCTAGAATACCACAGCTACCTCACTTTCATATATTGTAGAAGGGGGTTTTCTCCTCCAAACCAATTTTCTAGCAGCTTCTTCAATAATTAAATCTGCGGTACAGGCAATTGTTCTTAAAGAGTTAATGTTGAAGTATCATTAGCTCCACCCAATCTGATGGCGTTACATACAGTCTTTGAGTGGACACAGGAGATAGCAGATAGAGAGTTGATTTTGTATGGTGATCGCAAATAATCATGTTTGACTCATAATGTAACTTGTACTTATTGCTGTTACTCAATAAACCATCCTATGAATGAAGACCAGTGCCTTTCCTGTTTAGACTCAACAGAGCTCGATGCAGCAAATTATCGTCAAACAACCTTTGTCTGAGTTACATGATGGGAGAAATGGCAAATACAACGAGGTGCCAGGAGAAGCAATCAGGGTAAATACCATGAATACTATGTAGATACCTGACTGCACCCTTAGGCTCACCTGTGTGTCTGCTGTCACAGCTCCTCTTACAACTATTGAGCCTCCAGCCTTGCAGGTCCTCCTACCATTCTTAATAGCGAGCACAGACTTGCACAATTATATGGTCATCTCCCAATAGTTTGTATCAGTGAGTGCACTGATACTGTCGACAGACATCGGGTCCCTATGTATGCCACAAAGTCCATCCGATTAAACTAAAGGATTATTTTGAAGATGAGCAGCAAGGTAGCCCCAGTGCTCTGGTTGATATTTAATCCCTTAGTCAACATTCCTAAACAAATTATCTAGCTATTATCTCACTGCGATTTGCTGTAGACAATTGGCTACCACATTGCCTTCATTATGACAGTGGCTGCACATCAAGAGTATTTAATTGACTGTAAAGTGCTTTTAAATATACTGAGGCCATGAATAGTGCTATATAAATGCAAGTCTTTCTTTACCTTTTGCTAGGCCTGAGTTTCACTTGCTGCAAGTCTTCAATAAAAGATGATTATCTCATGTAAAACCCAAAGTTAGTCTCTTCATCTGTTACATTCCAACGTTGGCAAACAGTGTCATTGAACATACGATAATACTGTACGACCATAATCTAAAGCCATTACTTCATGCCAAGATGTCTTTTGCATTGTCTGAACTTGCATACTCACTGTGTGAATTACAACTTGGTGAGGACACTGCACAATTTGTTTACATGCAAGTCATAATTCAATCATTGCATATTCCTCATGGCTGGCTTTTAAAATCAATTCTCTAAAAGTACAATAAGGTATTGGTGAGAAATAATTGTTGCATTTGATTTAATTACTTTTTAAGAACCGATGTAAAGGTCAAAACATTTGCAACTCTAATTTGTTCACAGTTATCCATTTTCTCCATTGTTTGACAAATATTTTTTCCCACACAGCTAGATTTACTAATTCTCCACCTAAGGACAGAAGCAAAGGAAGATGTTAAAACAGAATTGCTGGAAAAGCTTAGCAGGTCTGGCAACATCTGTGAAGAGAAATCAGAGTTAATATTTCCAGCCTGGGGTGACTTTTTCTCAGATAAAAGGAAGATGTTGTTTGGCAATCTAACAATATGCAAACACAGTATATAAAAATATCTCCTATAAAATATTTACAACATACATAGCAATCCCTCCCTCACTTCCAGTCTCTAACTGGGCTGGGCTGGCAAAAAGGAGGGTCATTTTTACGCTTGATAGTAACAGAAATGGGAAGTGGTGGGTATACCACCCATCCAAATCACCCAATTGACACAACCAGGTAATCTCTTTGATTTTGTGACAAAATAGCCAATCGTGAATAGCCAGGCTCTTTTGCCTGTCTTCGGGTAAAAAATGAGGTCTGCAGATGCTGGAGATCACAGTTGAAAATGTGTTGCTGGTTAAAGCACAGCAGGTCAGGCAGCATCCAAGGAATAGGAAATTCGACGTTTCGGGCATAAGCCCTTCATCAGGATGAAGGGCTTATGCCCGAAACGTCGAATTTCCTATTCCTTGGATGCTGCCTGACCTGCTGTGCTTTAACCAGCAACACATTTTCAACTCCTTTGCCTGTCTGCCCACTTTCCCTTTCACAAGCTGTAAGTAGTAGGGAAGGGTGTAATTCAGGCTAGCAACTTACTATTATCTGTTTTATACCATCACAAAAAATCAAAATGATCCCACTCTGCGTGTGATTTTTTCAACAATGACAATGGTTAGTCACACCAAAGGAAATAATCATTCATAACAGGTTAACTTCACAATTCAAATCTGAATTACGTTCTTTCAATGTCTTTTTAAATTTTCTCAGTTTGGAGTCTCATATCTTCACCTATTTCCTCTTCCCCTCCTTCATGCATTATTCAAGAATACTGGCTCATAAATGGCAAAAGGCTAAGGGTCATTGATTTCATGATAAATCATTTAAGGCGATGCTTATATACAAGATTAGGACCAACTCCTATTTTTGCATGCTTCCTCTTATCCCACACCATTTACAGATTGAGTTAGGGAGAGTGAAACACATTTTCATTATAGCGCTGGTGCTAAATTTGCCAAAGAATTACGAATCAGAGCTCATTTGTCTCTTCTTTGCCAATGTTGTTTCTTGAGAACAGGCCTCAGTTTTCCCTATTGACTTTTAAAAATGTCACTCAAACTCAAAGGCTCAAAATAGTACACTTCAGGCTGAACAAGAATTTGATAAGCAACAGATGTAAAGGTTAATTAAAATGCAGCTTTGCAATGATCTTTGATAATCCCTACTACATTCTTACAACTCTTCAAGCTGAACAATGTAAGCCTCATGCAAAGACAGAGTGAAAATTGTTAAAGTGGTTACATTGTGCACCATGTATAATTTATCTTCTAAAGGTTCAGGGAGCAATGCTCCATCAAATATTAATTCTTACAACCTGAATTGGCACATTTTGGAGTAGACGTTTTCATATGTATGAAAATATTCTCTGCTGTGTATATTCATTTCCAAAAGGGTACACTCCACAAAATGGGATCAAGAATTAGAACTACAAATCATACAGATTGTGCTAATTAGTTAAGAGATAGAATGATCCAGACTATACTGTCAGCAACAGACAAATGTTGTTCAAAACTCATTAAAGTTCACACTTGACCACATATTTTGCATGCATAATTAATGAAAGTGATGAGAGTGTTACTTTTCGGCTGGAGAGTTGGCAAAAAGCCCTGAAACATCTCCTTTGGGAAAAGCCCTCAGAAGGTAGGTACATTGTATGTTTTAGGTAGAAGTGAAATACTATAACTACATGTCACTTCTATCTTGCCAAACCCACGTGGTCCTTACCAAGAGGCACTAACTGAGGGCATGTATCTTTGGCCAATTTCAATAAAGACGCAATACAGACAACAAGGTAAGCGATTGAACACATAACAGAGTCAGAAGTGTAGCTGAGACTGAGTATTGTGTAACTGCACAGAAAAAGTGACGCGAGAATGCTCAGAGCTGTGAAAGCTGGTAAAAGCCACTAAAACACACTGACAGGGAACAAAGGAGATGGCCACAGTTGAAACACTTATTGAGACACAACAATGGCTGCAACTTTCCTCACCCAGTGCTGGCTGAAATGAAAGGTGGTAGGAAACAGAACTGGCAGTTTTCCTACTTCGGATGGCAAAATTGTAAATTTGTAATAGATCCACTTAACACACCACAGCAGCTCTGAGTAGCGATACTCAACACTCTGGTGGGGGTGGAAAGAGTCTTTCAAAAGGTATTCCATCCTAAATCTCTCTAAAGAAAAGGAAAACTGTAATGTTTGAATAAACTGTGTCCAATATTAGAGTCAAAAGTGAAAAAAAGTCTATTAATCAATACATGACTGCATTAACAGCTCACAGAACCTTCTGCATTTGTACAACTGACAGAAGATCTAACTCAAAGCTAAAAATCACACAACCACCTGATGAAGGAGCAGCGGTCCAAAAGCTAGTGCTTCTTATTAAACCTATTGGACTAAAACATGTGTGATTTTTAAATTTTTACACCCCAGACCAACACCGACATCTCTAATCATGATAACTCAAAGCAGCATTTTCAGGGCACCAGTGATCCTGCAGAGAGAATACGTCTCCAGAGCAAGCAGTAATATTAGGAAAGTGATCAACATGCGTACCATGCTGAGGGTGTAAATCAGTGATTAGATCACACTCATGACAAAACAGACTAGCCTTTGCATTATACACATGAACATTTCTGGCAAGAGGGCAGAATAATCCATGACAAATTCAGCATATAAATACTGCAGAGAACATCATGCAAAAGAGAATAAGGCATATCCAGGATAGAAAAGCAATTTTCTCATTGCAAGAAGCTGAAACAATTTGCACATGAGTGCATAGGCCAGAAGGAAGCACAAACAAAATGCAAATACAGATTGCCACTGGAGAGAAATCAGCAGAAGATTTTATCTAATCACTCTTCAACGTACAGCAGGTTGGCTTAGTCAGGTTGGAAGGTGATATGCGGCTCATCAAAGTTGGAATGGTGTCTGCAGAACGTCATCTGCTCAACATGAAATGTCAGATGTATACCGCTTCATTTTGCAACACCGTAACCTTCACAGACCTGTGTGAAGTGGCTCAACACAGCAGTACAGAAATAAAACTCTTGAAAGTAAGACTGAGGCTATGCAAAGCCACCAGATTTGTGCCGAGAGGACAGATTGCTGTGACAGCCCATTTCAGAAACAAGACCAAAGACGAGGAGTTCCAAATCATAGACAACAAGAAATCTCCATGTATCTCAGCTGGAGCAAGCTAACATTTGGATTGGTAACACTCAATGTGCCAAAAGAAATCTGCAATGAGCTTCAGCTCAATGAGCCATTGGCCACATAACAGACTATACAGGAGTATATTGTTGTGTTAAGATGTTTAAGAAGTCTCCTGAAGAATAACATTCTGAATTTAATTAAAATGTTAGGCCAATTTAATACCTACAGAGGAATGTTCCTGCTGCCCTCAAGACTAAAGAGTTTCTTTGGCAAATAGAATTACGGAGAATCCAAACAGTTTTTACAAATACATGAAGGACAAAAGGGTAACTAGGGAGAGAATAGGGCACCTCAAAGATCAGCAAGGCAGCCTTTGTGTGGAGAGTCACAGAAAATGGGGGAGGTACTAAATGAGTATATTGCATCAGTATTTACTGTGGAAAAGGATATGGAAGATGTTCCATAGAACTCTGTGGGAAGCTAGAGAAGTGAGCGCTGGGCCTCTTGCTGAGATATTTGTATCATCGATACTCACACGTGAGGTGCCAGAAGACTGGAAGTTGGCTAGCGTGGTGCCACTGTTTAAGAAGGGTGGTAAGGACAAGCCAGGGAACTATAGACCAGTGAGCCTGACATCGATGGTGGGCAAGTTGTTGGAGGGAATCCTGAGGGACTGGATGTATATGTATTTGGAAAGGCAAGGACTGATTAGAGATAGTCAACATGGCTTTGTGTGTGGGAAATCATGTCTCACAAACTTGATTGAGGTTTTTGAAGAAGTAACAAAGAAGATTGATGAGAGTAGAGCAGTAGATGTGATCTATTATGGACTTCAGTAAGGCATTCAACAAGGTTCCCCATGGGAGACTGATTAGCAAGGTTAGATCTCATGGACTACTAGGAGAACTAGCCATTTGGATACAGAACTGGCTCAAAGGTAGAAGACAGAGAGTGGTGGTGGAGGGCTGTTTTTCAGACTGGAGGCCTGTGACCAGTGGAGTGCCACACGGATTGGTGCTGGATCCTTTACTTTTTGTCATTTACATAAATTATTTGGATGCGAGCATAAGAGGTACAGTTAGTAAGATTGCAGATGACACCAAAATTGGAGGTGTTAGTGGACAGCGAAGAGGGTTACCTCAGATCACAATAGGATCTTGACCAGATGGGCCAATGGGCTGAGAAGTGACAGTTGGAGTTTAATTCAGATAAATGTGAGGTGCTGCAAATCTTAGTAGGATTTATACACTTAATGGTAAGGTCCTAGGGAGTGTTGCTGAACAAAGAGACCTTGGAGTGGAGATTCATAGCTCCTTGAAAGTGGAGTCGCAGGTAGATAGGATAGTGAACAAGGCATTTGGTATGCTTTCCTTTATTGGTCAGAGTACTGAGTACAGGAGTTGTGAGGTCATTTTGTGGCTGTACAGGACATTGGTTAGGCTACTGTTGGAATATTGTGTGCAACTCTGGTCTCCTTCCTATCAGAAAGATGTTGTGAAACTTGAAAAGATTTACAAGGATGATGCCAGGGTTGGAGGATTTGAGCTGTAGGGAAAGGCTGAACAGGCTGGGGCAGTTTTCCCTGGAGCATCGGAGGCTAAAAGATGATCTTATAGAGGTTTACAAAATTATGAGGGGCAATTATAGGGTAAATAGACAAAGTCTTTTCCCTGGGGTCAGGGAGTCCAGAACTAGAGGGCATAGGTTTAGGGTGAGATGGGAAAGATATAAAAGAGACCTACGGGGCAACTTTTTCACACAGAGAGTAGTACGTGTATGGAATGATCTGCCAGAGGAAGTGGTGGAGGCTGGTACAATTGCAACATTTAAAAGACATTTGTATGGGTATATGAATAGGAAGGATTTGGAGGGATATGGGCCGGATGCTGGCAGGTGGCTGTAGATTGGGTTGGATATCAGGTTGGCATGGACGAGTTGAACTGAAGGGTCTGTTTCCATGCTGTTCATCTCTATGAGTCTATGACCAGCCTAAAATTGACAGCAGAGTGGAGGGAAAAGGGACTAAACAAGTCAGAGACAACCCCCAGAGAATGGATTGGCAGATTGGCAGTTGTGAAATCATGTGGAAAGCTGAGACAATGTATTTACCTGAAGGATGTAAAAGAAAAATCTCTGAGGTCTCACTGCCCCATGCTAACCTTTGAAAAAACTTTGCCATAACATGGAAAGATAAAAAGATCACACCATCCTAGATGCAAGGATAGGTACTGGTGAATAAAGATGGGTGAAAGCAGCTGCTTTCTAATTATTTTCTGGGCAATGGTTTAGAGATACAATGAATGATCTGCTTGTTTAACACTGCAGACATACAAAGGGGAAAAAAAAATTCTGAACCTGACTAAAACCTGGTTCCAAATGCTAGGCAGACATTTTCTGATGAACCTAAATCTCAACAAGAACAATTGCAAATGGACAAGGTCACAAGTGGTGTTATCACTCGAGACCCAGGTAATATTCTGGGACTCAAGTTCAAATTGCTCCATGGCAGATGGTGGTTTTGAATTCAATAAAAGTTAAGAGTCTAATGACGACCATGAAACTATTGACAATTGTTGAAAAAAAAAACCCATCTGATTCACTTATCTCTTTTAGCGAAATCTACCATGTTATCCAGTCTGGCCAACATGTGTCTCCATCCCTCTGGGCAATCAGGAATGGGCAACGAATACTGGTCAGGCAAGCAATGTCTACGTCCTGTGAATGAATTAAAAATTTAAAATTATCTAAAGTCACGTGCATATTTTATATACTGACATAAGAAGGTCCTTGCCCAAATCCCAAAAAACTGTGTGCTGTAACAGAGATGCAGTGACTGAGAGATGTGAAGAGTGCAATGATTTGTTGGATTTATCAACTGTTTATAAAATCATTGCCCGATTTGCTGTTAGCTTGCAAACCGTTAGGCCAACACACTCCAAGACATGGACAGGTTTTAGTGTATGGAACAAAAAGCAGCATGCATTAAAATCAAGCAACTAGTGATTCATGATGGAAATAATGAAATGTTGAATAAAAGGCAAACAATGTGCCTGATTTTGCTGCCTGTTTAGTGGATATCTGGAGGTTAAGTACTGCAACTTTATGCCCATCATATGCTTGAATGTCTCATCTCTTAGTAAGATAGTGATGTTTTTAAAACTTATGGAGGAGCTGGGCAAATAAGAAAAAAAAGTTTTCTGATTTTCACATTTAACTGTGCATGGGTACAGTTGCCAAAACAATTGCTGTCCAGTTTATTACTTAATAACAGTGTGTACTTGCAACTTCATTAACTTCCTGATCATGTTACTAATATAAAATCTGAGCCCAGATATATTTGCTTTTTAACATTTGATCCTGGTTATCTTTTTGTATACTTTGAGATGACCCTAGTAAGATATTTCGGAGTTATTTTAAAAGGTAAAGCTGTCCATTAAGAATTGGACAGCTAAATATGATGTGACTTTGAGAACTGTGCATTCACTTCCATTTTCAACAGTAATATCTAGCCTTTGTTGTCAATGTGAATCATCTTTAATAACAGATTTTTTTCAAAAAGCTTGTTATTATTTAATTATAACAATTAACATTGAGCTTTACAATATTCATTGGACAATGAATAACTATTTGACTTCATCTTTCCTTGAGCTTTTTGAGCCAGGAATTAAAATGCTTATTCAGAGATTGTAAAAGATGAACAAGATTCATGTTCATCAGCATGAAACTTGCCATGCTAGAAATGATCAGCTCAGTTCTCCTTGCCCCTGAGATCATATTAATTTGGCCTCCTCATTAATAATTGACTGCTCTAAATTGGTTTCAAAATTAAAACTTTGTGGATGGATCAATACTCTGTTATTTCTTCTCAAAAAAATCTGAACTGAGAACCACGTCTTTCAACAAAACTGATATGGAATGAGATGTACCTAAATCAGTAATTAAATGTCACATTTGAGCAATAGGTAAGGGTAAATTATTTTTTGCCTCAATCCAACAATCCATTGATAGGTTAGGATTATTTGGTTTGAGAGTCTGGTGGTTATTAGCAATGAACTAATTACATAGAGGTTTGTGAAATTAATTTCTGTCATTACATCCTATGAAACTTGTAAAAATACCATTGGTTTATTCATGTCTATTAATTTTCCTTATAAGGAAAATTCTGCAAGATGACTATGGCTCTCCCTCACAGTTAATCACCAGTTGTTTCTCCTTGGCCTCATATACCAGCATTTACATTAAATAGATCATTGAACCTATTTATGATTAAATCTTCTGAATCTGAAGGCAACAGGTCCAGAGGTGTGAAGTGAGTCTTGCTGAGTGCCAGAACTCCATCATCTCCCTACCATTACCTAAATTAGCTTCTGCGTAGGAAGAATAAAGCTTCACTTTCCTGCCCCTACTGCCAATTAAGGCCCTTAAGTAGTCAATTAAATGCAATTATTTCGGCTCTGGACAGGTTGAGAAAGAACCGTGTTGTGAAAAGTGATAGTTCTGAAAGGGTTAATGTTGAACTCTACTCAATCTAATGATGTCATACTGTCAGAGACCATCTTGGATCTCAAGAGCGAAGATTGAGATCCACAGGTCTCCCCACAGTCTTAGTGACAATATTTCTCTTTCTAAAGTAACAGATTGCTGGAAGAGTCTGTTTTTGTTAAGATACAGTTGGTGACAGAAAGCCAGCACCATCACAACCTGCCTTTGGTCAGGCTTTCAATACTACATTCGACATCAGGGATCAGAGGTGGGCGATAATTTGAAATCCAATAGACCCAAGAGCCATGAATTTCAATGGGCCCAGGAGCAGTACTAAACGTTTAACTCCCTGATAACTTTATGGCATTTAGAAATGCTAATACAGCCAGTTGGCAGCTGAAAAGTGAATCAACTGAATAGTGGAGCAGCCTGCAGAGTAAACCATGGAAAAATTAGCAAGGGTGAAACAAGACTTACCGATGAAGGCTCTTATTTCATACCTGGTAAGAAGCAGGGAAGCAAACATGAGCTCGGTGCTAATCACAATGGCTGTTACAGATTTTGTCAGAAATGAGAATCTGAATTTATAGGAGCAATCCTGAGTAGAGATTTAGCTAGGAAACAAATAAGCATTGGATCTCCATGTGCAAGATTAAAAATCTTTGCTGAACGTAGGGATGAACTTCTAATGAACCGAACTGAACAGCCTGAGAAGTTTAAAAGTTAAAAGGTAGTACTTACAATTCATGACAAATTGTGCTGCCAAAGTGGGCAAACATTACAAAGCATGGCCACAGAGTGCAAATAAAGGGCCATGGAAGTAATTAAAATGAAGGTTGCAGCATTGATAATGTTACATTAAAGGTAACAAGAGACTATTTAAAAGCTTAGTCAGTCAGCATCTAACAGGACAAGATGGTATGAAGAATATTGACGCTGTGATAAAGGTGAGTGAGACATTAGTTAAATCATGGTTCAGGCATTATTCAGACTGTAGGCACTCGGCTTTATTTTGGAAAGTCATAGAAAAGGATCAGCATTGTTTTAAGGACAAGCAAAGCTAACAAATGCCTTTTTTTGCCACGGAAAGCTGTTGCATTGATTGCAAAATGTCAGAAAACTCCGAGTGAGCAGTACTGAAATTTAGAATGGCTCTATTGCAGAATGTTAAAGTCGGACAGGTAAGGATGATCTTACAGGATGAATTTATTGTAGGATTAAATATGTTAAAGCATGGAAAATAAAGTAGTATCTACAGAATTAAAAAGCTTTGAACTTAAAATAGCAAATAATCACAATAGACAGAAATAGCAGGAGAAATAATGCCTAGCAGATTTAACTTCAGAGTTGGGTCAAATAAATCATAGGATTGGGCATCTTGGAGTAAACTTCTTAAGATACAGAATTGTTTCAAAGATCAATACTAAATCATAAACTGAAAAAAGAAACATGTCAATCTACTCAATAGTATTACAACTAGTATTACAAAAATATAAAAGGAAGGGACAGATAACTTTGTTCAAGTTCTACAAGATTTTGATAATTACTTTAATCTGAGAAAAAAATAAGATTAACGAGGAAGCAAAATTCAACACACGAGTTAGAACTACAGTAGAATCTGTTGATAATCTAATTAATGATCTCTACAGATTTGTGGAAAATGTGACATTCGAGCTTTAAAATCAGAATTCATAAGAGATTGCATTATTTTGGAAATACTGATGTGTCTTTAAAATAAGTAAAATAATGCAGATGCTGGAAATCAGAAACAAACACAGAATGCTGGAGAAACTCAACAGGTCTGGCAGCATCTATGGAGAGAAAACCAGAATGAACATTTCAAATCCAATGTGACTTCTAAGTCTGTGTTCTGAAGAAGATTCATACTGGAATCCAAATGTTAATTGTGCTTCCCTTTCCACAGATGCTGCCAGAACTGTTGAGTCTCTCCAGCATTCTCTGTTTGTTGCTGATGTATTATTATTATGCAAATAAGAATGAACTTTGGAGAACTCGATTCAGATTTTGCAGGAAGGAAATGCAGGAAGAATCACAGAGAAATCTGTAATCTGAATTTTTTCATCCCAAATCCTAATATCAGTAAAAAAACCTGCCAGCAACCAGTTAGCTACCTGATTACCAGCACGATGGGCAATTTAGCATGGCCCATTCACCTGTCCTGCACAGCTTTGGACTGCAGGAGGAAACCGGAGCACCCGGAGGATACCTACACAGAGGGATTGTGCAAACTCCACACAGTCAGTTGCCTGAGGCTGGAATCGAACCTGTGGCTCTGGTGCTGTGAGGCAGCAGTGCTAACTACTGAGCCACTGCGCCACCCCTAAAAAGGTCTCTCAATGCCCTTTACCAAACCAATCTAATCCGAGCCCATCTAGTCCTCACTGGCCCACCCAAACCCATTCCCCTCCCTCCCTCCCTAATCCTGAAACTTTGCATTTCTCATAGCTAATTCATCTTTGTGACTGTGGGAGGTTAATCTAATAGTCAAAAAAAGCTAAAACAAGTGAAGAGGGCATTCATTGCATTGCAAAACTTTGCCACAATTTGTTAACACAACATTATCATAATTCCAATGATTGTACCTTCTCAATGTCTGCTTCTTTAATTCAGTAAATATCCCATGAGACACTGGGACTCTGCATTTTAGTAGACAGATTCATTGCTTCTACAGGCTATCCTGCTAATTATAATGAGCCTTTGTTATTTCAAAAGCTGTAATTCTCCTCGCATCGGATTTATTGAGGGCTTAGCTCTTGCTCCCATACAGCACAAGTTTCCATATGAGTGATCTTCCAAATTGCTTGTCCAAGTGCAGGCTGATGTTGGACACCCTTCATACTTGGATGACAAGGTGTACAGCAGGGAAATGATAGCCTTGTCTTCATTTCAGCGTTGCTACCTCCATTTGTGGTCACTTCCTCTCCCAGAAACTGAAATCGATCTACTTTCAATGTGGTTACAATTGAAACACCGAAATGTACTTACCTAAATTGCCATCAAGTCAGCTTTGCTGTTAATGCTCAATCCAGTTTTCAGACTTGACCTTCTCAGTTATTCAGCTACCATGGTTATTTTTGCCATTTGGATTGTGTAATAAGTACATCAAATGTTCGAGATGTTGTGTTCACAAAAACTAGCCCCCAAGATCTTTTGGATGATTTCTCTTTTATCTTTTTTATGCCTGTGATACTTGTAAACAGTGCAAAGGCCTTTGAATCAGGCCGACACACAGAGCAAAAACCTGAGCTGGTTTGGAGCACCGCATCACTTTAATCTGGCCTATTCAAACAGGCAAATGGCGTGGTGCATGTGCTTGGAGATAAGAGAAAGCCATACAATTCCAGCAAAGGAGTCAGCCAAGGCTATCTGCTTCCAGCACAATTTTCCCAGAGCTGAGCAACATACTCAACAGTAAGTAGCCAAGGCAATCATACCCTAATGAGATGCAAAGAGCTTATTGAACAGCTGCAGGAAATTAGTGGAGCCTTAAATTAGTAAATGTGGGGAGTGAAGTAACGAAAGTAATCACCTTTAATGAGGTGCAAAGAGCTTATCTAACAGCTGGATCTGCCCAGTATAGCTGGCTCCTTTATTACATTCGATGCAGCACCTTTGCGATTAAGTATTATGGTGATGGGATATGGTGAGTTGTAATTGTCCATCTATGAATGGTTGGTGGCCCAAAGTCTGGGTAATGTCAGTGGAGAGGACTGGATGTGAATTTGAATCATACAGAACATATTATGATCATGATCTGGTTGCAAGATGATTGAAAGATATTGGCTGGATATTTGTTCCCCAAAGAGCATCTGAGGAAAAGGTGCCCTGTTTGACTTGAAGGGGGTGTGCGAACATGGAACATATTCTGGATCAGTGGTGCTGGAAGAGCACAGCAGTTCAGGCAGCATCCAACGAACAGCGAAATCGATGTTTCGGGCAAAAGCCCTTCAACATAGAACATAGGATAGTACAGCAAAGTACAGACCCTTTGACCCTTCGGTGTTATGCTGCCCTTTTATCCTACTCTAAGATCAGACTAAGCTACATACCCTTCATTGTACGATGTTCCATGTGCCTATCCAAGATCTATGGACATGGACCCCAAGATCACTCTGTTCCTCCAAACTGCCAAGGATCCTGCCTTTAATCCTGTATTCTGCATTCAACTTTAATCTTTCAAAGTGAATCACTACACTTTTTGAGGTTGAACTCCATCTGCCATTTCTCAGCCCAGCTCTGTATCCTGTCAATGTACCGTTGTAACCTACAACAGCACTCCAAAGCATCCACCACTTCACCAAACTTTGTGTCATCGGTAAACCTACTAACCCACTCTTCCACTTCCTCATCCCAGTTATTTATAAAAATCACAAAGGTAGAGGTCCCAGAAGAGATTTGTGCAGAACACCACTGGTCACCGAACTCCAGGCTAAATACTTTCCAGTTACTTTCACTCTCTGTCTTCTATGGGCCAGACAATTCTGTATCCAGACAGCCAGATTTCCCTGTATCCCATACCTACCTACTGTCTGAATGAGCCTACCATGAGGAACCTTATCAAAAACCTTGCTAACATCCATGTACACCACATCCACGGCTCTACCTTCATCAATGTGTTAAGTCACATCCTCAAAAAATTCAATAAGGTTAGTGAGGCGTAGCCCACCCTCACAAAGCCATGCTGACTATCTGTAATCAAACTATGGTATTCCAAGTAATCATAAATCCTGTCTCAGAATCCTCTCCAATACTTTGGTCTGTAATTCCCAGGATTATCCTTAGTCCCTTTCTTGTACAAGAGAATAATATTTGCTATCCTCCAATCACCTGGCACTATTCCAGTGGTCAGCAAGAATGCAAAGATCATTGCCAAAGGCACAGCAATCTCTTCCCTCACTTCCTGTAGTAACCTAGAGTATTTCCCGTCTGGCCCAGATAATTTATCTCTCATTAAGATTTTCAAAGTTTTTCAGCACATCCTCCTACTTAACATCAACCTTTACAAACATATCAATCTGTTTCATACTGTCCTCACAAATGTCAAAGTCCCTTTCAACAGTGAATACTGAAGCAAAGTATTTATTAAGGACCTCCCCTACTTCCTCCGACTCCAGGCACAAGTTCCCTCCACTACCCCTAATCGGCCCTGCACTCACTCTGGCCATCCTCTTATTCATCACATAAGTGTAGAAACCTGAATAAAGTGGCTGCAGGGAATGCCAAGTTGCAAATTGGACTGTTTTAAGGCCAACCTTAGTATTCTTGCACAAGTTCCCTTTGCTTTGTTCAATATTGTTTCCCTTCATCTTCAACCTCCTATTCCATCAACCGTCTCATTTCCATGTCTTGGTGCTTTCACAAGATTCTCCAAACGTGGCAAGAAAACTAGGTCTGTGCCCAACCCAAACTTAAATGACCAGTATTGGCCTGCCAATCACTCAAAATAAGCTCTGCTGGACAGAATGTGTCATAATTTGCATGAGTAACACCAGAATCCCTGGCTATTTGTTCTACTTGTTTATAACTGGAGTTTCTCAGGGGAACGGCAAAAGTATTTCAGAGACGTTCATAAAACATCCCTGGAGATGTCAAGCACCCCAGCCAACTCCTGAGATATACTGGCTTGTGACTAATCAAAATGGAGAATGCTCAATATATTGAGAGAAATGAAAGTGTTGCAAGGCTTCATGAGAATAGACAGAGGATGAAGTGAGGCATTAGAGGGACTGCCTCAGAAGAGAAGTGTGTCTGTAGGATCTGGTAATGAGCATTCATTGTAAAACAGAATTAATGAAATTCCAGGAGCAGGTAAAGAGGGAATTCAGCACCAAATCCCTCACAGCACAGCTGGTATACATTTCAAAATTTAAAGCTGCACCCAAGTTTCTCCCTCCAACTTGAAATGCCACAATTTGCATTCCAGTAAGATCTGGTATTTTTTATTACACCCTTTATAGCATTGATAAGGAATACTGGTGGCACTTGGAACAGAACATTCCAAGATTATGTCAGAACGTCCATTCAGCTGATCATTGGCCAGGCCCAATGGGACATGGGCTTTCGAAGGGCTTAAGATGATGTCAGGAAAGGGGCAAAGGAAGATAAATTGATCTCAAGAAAATTGACATAGGAACATAAGAAAGAGCAGGGATAGGTCATTCAGCCCCTCAGGTCTGTCCTGCCACTCTGTACGATCATGCCTGATCTGCCTGTAGGGTATTTCTGATCATGTGAGGGTCAGTCAAGCTTGTTGGTCTCATCCATACTCACTTGTTTATAGTCAAAGGTCTGGGTTGACCTTCACGAATCATAATGAAAGATGATGAAGAATGCAGTCATCTCACATTTAGAATTTTGAATTATGTGTATGTTTAATATTGATAAAGCAAATCTCAATGCAGGACAACCATTGCTAAACTAAACTGATAAATCATAACAACCCATGGATTACTTCCCATTGGATGTCATTAAACTCGCATAGTTACCAATGATTTGGTCTGGACATGAATGGCAACTTTCTACACAGTGGTAGGTTGAATATTCTGCAGGCTATGGATGAAAGATTCAACCTGTGGGATGTTGGCTGCTGAGTTGTGTCTTCTCTTGTTAAAGTTCTTGAATCTAGACCTGTTCCTTGGGTCATACGACTTCCTTCAGTCATGACTGTAGAGATAGACAGAGAGAAGTAGTGCTCTGGTGTACCGATCTTTTAGAATTGTGTTCCTTGTATTTATTCCTTCTTTTCCCTGCAGTTTGAAGCCTTTCCTTTCGGAGGTTACCTCAGTTGTATGGCTTTCTGATGGATCTACTGTGATTGCAAAAAGATACAAAAATTGTCCTGTTTTGTTCCCTGAACAGAAAGCTTTGATTGAATGCTTATTTTTTCCCATCCCTCATCTAGCTGGTAATGGGGAACAATGAGAACTCCTAATCTTGAATCCTATGCAGTAGTTTAAGTTCCTTTGGATGGGCTCAGTTATCTCCTTGATTCTATTTTCAAAGCTGATTTGGGGCAGATGTTCACAGATAAAGGGATGGGTGGAAAATGGGAAGCATTTAGAAATGAGATAATGACAGTATATTCCTGTTAAGGTGAAAGGCAAGACTGGTAGATTGAATGACCAGAGAAATTGAGCATTCGGCTCAGAAAAAGAAGGAAGCATTTGTCAGATATAGACAGGATAGATCGAATGAATCCCAGAAGAGTATAAAGGCAGTAAGTGTATGCTTAAGAGGGAAATCAGGAGGGCAAAAAGGGGACAAAGGGTTCTTACAAATACACTAAGGACAAAAAGGTAACGAAGGAGAAAATAGGGTCCCTCAAAGATCAGTAAGGCAGCCTTTCTGTGAAACCGTAGGAGATGGGGGAATTACTAAACGAATATTTTGCATCAATGTTTACCATGGAGAAGGACATGGAAGATATAGAGTATCAGGAAATAGATGGTGATATCTTGAAAAATGTTCATATTACAGAGGAGGAAGTGTTGGATGTCTTGAAATTCATAAAGGTGGATAAATCTCCAGGACCTGATCAGGTGTACTCTAGAACTCTGTGGGAAGCTAGCGAAATGATTGCTGGACTGCTTGCTGAGATATTTGTATCATTGATAGTCACAGGTGAGGTGCTGGATGACTGGAGGTTGGCTAACATGATGCCACTATGGAAGAAAGGTGGGAAGGACGCCAGGGAACAATAGACCAGTGAGTCTGACAATGGTGGTGGGCAAGTTGTTGGAGGGAATCCTGATGGATAGGATGTACATGTATTTGGAAAGGCAAGGACTGATTAGAAATAGTCAACATGGCTTTGTGCATGGGAAATCATGTTTCACAAAATTGATAGAGTTCTTTGAGGAAGTAACAAAGAGAGCAGAGTGGTAGATGTGATCTATATGGACTTCATTGAAGCGTTCGACAAGGTTCCCCATGGGAGATTGGTTAGCAAGGTTAAATCTCATGGAATATAGGGAAAACTAGCCATTTGGATACAGAACTGGCTAGAAGGTAGAAGACAGAGGGTGGTGGTGGAGGTTGCTTTTCAGACTGGAGGCCTGTGACCAGTGGAGTGCCACAAGTTTCGGTGCTGGGTCTACTAGTTTTTGTCATTTATATAAATGATTTGTATATGAGCATAAGAGGTATATTTGTAAGTTTGCAGATAACAGCAAAACTGGAGGTGTAGTAGACAGCAAAGAAGGTTACCTAAGGATACAATGGGATCTTGATGAAATGGGCCAATGGGCCGAGGAATGACAGATGGAGTTTAATTCAGATAAATGCGAGGTGCTGCATTTTGAGAAAGCAAATCAGCACAGGACTTATTCACTTAATGGGAAGCTCCTAGGGAGTGTTGCTGAACAAAAAGACCTTGGAGTGCAGGTTCATAGCTCCTTGAAAGTAGTGTCACAGGTAGATAGGATAGTGAAGAAGGCATCTGGTATACTTTCCCTAATTGGTCAGTGTATTGAGTACAGGAGTTGGGAGGTCACATTGCGGCTGTACAGGACATTGGTTAGACCATCTTTGGAATATTGAGTGCAATTCTGATCTCCATCTTATTGGAAGGATGTTGTGAAACCTGAAAGCGTTCAGAAAAGATTTACAAGAATGTTGCCCAGGATGGAAGATTTGAGCTTTAGAGAGAGGATGAATAGGCTGGGGCAGTTTTCCCTGGAGCGTAGGAGGCTAAGGGGTGATCTTATAGAGGTTTACAAAATCATGAGGGGCATGGATAGGATCAATAGACAAAGTCTTTTCCCTGGGGTAGGAAGTCCAGAACGAGAGGATATAGGTTTAGGGTGAGAAGAGAAAGATATAAAAAAGACCTAAGGGGCAACTGTTTCATGCAGAGGGTCATACAAGAATGGAATAAGCTGCCAGATGAAGTGGTGGAGGCTTGCAAATCTGCAACATTGAAAAGGCATAAGCCTTGGCCAGACTCTTGCATCCACTGAAAACATCAAACAATGCAGCTCTCCTCCATCAGTGCTATTCAGAAATGCCAGTCAGCTCAGGGTCTGGGCCTTCCAGTCTCCGAGACTAATGAATTACTGATCAGTCCACATGCATTCTTTTTGAGAGGAAGAAGTAGGGAGTCTTGTTGAAACCTATATAATCCTAAATCTTGACATGGTAAACGCAGGAAAAATGTTCCAAATGACTGGGGAGCTCAGAACAAGGGCTCACAATGTAAAGATATGAGGAAGGCCATTTAGGACTGAGACAATTAGATTTTTTTATTCAGCCAGAGTGTGGTGAACCTGTGAAATTCTCTGCTTTGGAAGGTGTTTGCGGTCAAAACATTGAATGTTTTCAAAAAGGAGTGAGATATAGTTCTTTGGGCTGAAACGATCAAAGAGGATAGGGTGAAAACAGGAGCAAACACTAAGTTAGAAGATCATTCATGGTCATATTGCATGCCAGAGCAAACATGAAGGGCTGAAACGACCTAGCCTTGCTTCTATTTTCTATCTTTCAAGTGCAAATCTGCCTCATTACATTTTCTCCCCCTTTGGAAAACCTAATTTTGGGCATATGATTTTTAATCCTTATTGACACAATCATATCTACAAATGTATATTTGTTACACTCAACATCATACCCTAAACTTATTCATGGTTAACATTGAGGAAGCAAATAACGCAGTTCAAATCTGCTTTGATGAATAATAAATCATAAAATTCACAGGACCACAAGTTAAATATATGGTAAACAAACAAATTGCAGCCAGCTTAGGGAGCCCTGGTGTAGAATTATTTGCCAGTCATTTAGCCTATTGTTGATTCCATATTTTACACTTTAAAGGCATTCATTGTCCCTAAAGACATTACATTTTGCCCATACACGTGGCCCTAAAATGGAATTATACACAGCTGTAAATTACTATGCAGCTATATTATTCTGTCTTCCTTCAATTTAGAAACCTTGACCTCTCCTTTCAAAATACTGACATAAAGCTTTTGACATACAAATTGTTTTGTTTTTGATTGTGACTAGCATTTCCAATAAAGGCATAAATATTTTTCACACACAAAAAAAAATCACTTGTCACATTTGCTTCCAAAATGGTTGCAAATTTATATTCTGATTCGCACTCCAGTCAGGCAGTTTGTTGCTGTTGAATATGATGCTGTCAGCTTTGTTTCTGACTATATGCAAGGCAGTGAACAATTTCAGCCTGAAGTTTCATAACTAAAATATATTTTTTTTTAATTTTCCAGTAAGAACTAATGCAGGATTAAGTTTGAAAGTTAAAAGCAAAAGGTACTGAAAATCTTCAGCAGGTCAGATAGGTTTAGGGAGAGAAATTGAGTTAGAAGGATGAATTTTCCCAATATATAATGAAAGGTAAATGACAGTGAATTTCATGAAGGGTTTCCATGAGGTCTGTTGACTTTTCTGATGTAATTCTTCCCTTATTAATTATACAGGGTGTAAATCCCACACAATCCTTGATAAGCAGATGAAGAAATGCCCACCGATGATGGAGCCTTGCAGTGTTTATGCTCTGAAGCCTTATTCAAACCTGACAGAATCACCATTTCAAACCTCCTTAATGTGCTGCTAAGTAATTCTAATTGATATAGCTATATGAGAGAGGTAAGCAGGCAACCCCTTTCGCATACAGGCACTTGGAGATTCTAGTGGGTGGGATGGTAATTTGCTTTGATTTGCTTTGATTTGATTTGGCTTACTCTTGTCACATGTACCAAGATACAATGAAAAGTATTGTGCACTGTCCAGACAAATCACACCTTGCATCAGTGTATCAGGGTAATAGAACAGAATGCAGAATATAATGAAACAGCTACACAGAAAGTGCAGGTTTAAAAGTGCAGAGAAATATCAACTCTAGTATATGATGGGCCATCTCTCTCCTTAGGAACACCAGAGGAGACCTTAGAGCCAGATGCTAACAGTCAAGTCTGAAGTACCCAGTGTGGTGTTGATAGTCTGGAGAAACTTCACAATGCTACCAGAAGGTTAATAACCTTTTGTTCTCTGTAAGAATAGTGCCACATCTCTCTGCCAACTCACACTCTATTGCAGCCACTTCCCTCCAAGGCTCATGATCTATTGCTTCATTATTCCATGCAGCATCCTCCCCTCATCCACTCCATCCCTCCATTTGTCCTCCCTCTTTCACTTCCTACTTTCCAATTTGGGACACTTCACCCCCTTTATTGGAGGACCAGCCCCTGACAGAACATAACATCCTCCTTTCACTGGACTGAAGACTATACCATGTAGGCATGGGCATTTGGTTGAAGTACATGTCATGTTTGCTGCTGGCAGATACGATAGATCTGACATTGATGTGGTATGATATTGTATGCCAACTTGTCTGCTCCTTTACTGTCCAATGCTGGCACGTTCCAATGTGCAATAATGAATTGATTAACTGCATTGTAGGTGAGTCTGAGATGCTCCACAATGATTTGAGGAGGTTGGCGATTTCCTGGCACTGACCTCCATGGGTGGAAGGTGCAGGAGAGGTCAGAGAGTCATAGAGTTGTACAGCATGGAAACAGACCCTTCAGTCCAACCCGTCCATGCCAAACAAATATCCCAACCCAATTTAGTCCCACCTGCCAGCACCTGGTCCACATCCCTCCAAACCCTTCCTATTCATATACCCATCCAAATGCCTCTTAAATGTTGCAATTGTACCAGCCTCCACCACTTCTGCTGGCAGCTCATTCCATACATGTACAACCCTCTGCATGAAAAGGTTGCCCCTTATGTCCCTTTTAAATCTTTCCCCTCTCACCTTAAATCTATGTCCCCTTGTTTTGGACTCCCCCATCCCAGGGAAAAAGACCTTGCCTATTTACCCCATCTATGACACACATGGTTTTATAAACTTCCATAAGATCACTCCTGAGCCTGTGATGCTCCAGGGAAAGTAGCCCCAGCCTATTCTGCCCCACTCAAACCCTACAACTCTGTCAAAATCCTAGTAAATCCTTTCTGAACCCTTTCAAGTTTCACAACATCCTTTCTATGGGAGGGACTCAGAGTCACAGAGTCATAGAGATGAACAGCATGGAAACAGTCCCTTCGGTCCAAACAGTCCATGCCAACCAGATATCCCAACCCAATCTAGTCCCACCTGCCAGCACCCAGCCCATATCCCTCCAAAACCTTCCTATTCATATACCCATCCTAATGCCTTTTAAATGTTGCAATTGTACCAGCTTCCACCACTTCATCTGGCAGCTCATTCCATACACGTACTACCCTCTGCATGAAAAGGTTGCCCTTTACGTCTCGTTTATATCTTTCCCCTCTCACTCTAAACCTATGCCCTCTAGTTCTGGACTCCCCCAGCCTAGGGAAAAGACTTTGTCTCTTTATCCTATCCATGCCCCTCATAATTTTGTAAACCTCTATAAGTTCACCCCTCAGCCTCCGACGCTCCAGGGAAAACAGCCCCAGCCTGTTCAGCCTCTCCCTATAGCTCAAATCCTCCAACCCTGGCAACATCCTTGTAAATCTTTTCTGAACCCTTTCAAGTTTCACAACATCCTTCCGACAGGAAGGAGACCAGAATTGCGCGCAATATTCCAACAGTAGCCTAACCAATGTCCTTTACAACCGCAACATGACCTCCCAACTCCCGTACTCAATGTTCTGACCAATAAAGGAAAACATACCAAATGCCTTCTTCACTATCCTATATACCTGTGACTCCAATTTCAAAGAGCTAAGAACTTGCACTCTAAGGTTCAGCAGTATTCCCTAGGACCTTACCATTAAATGTTTCAGTCCTGCTAAAATTTCCTTTCCCAAAATGCAGCACCTCACATTTATCTGAATTAAACTCCATCTGCCACTTCTCAGCCCATTGGCCCATCTGATCAAGATCCTGTTGTTATCTGAGGTAACCTTCTTCGCTGTCCCCTACACCTCCAATTTTGGTGTCATCTGCAAACTTACTAACTATACCTCTTATACTCGCATCCAAATAATTTATATCAATGACAAAAAGTAGAGGACCCAACACTGATCCTTGTGGCACTCCACTGGTCACAGGCCTCCAGTCTGAAAAACAACCCTCCACCATCACCCTCTGTCTTCTACCTTTGAGCCAGTTCTGTATCCAAATGGCTAGTTCTCCCTGTATTGTATGAGATCTAACCTTGCTACCCAGTCTCCCATGGGGAACCTTGTTGAAGGCCTTACTGAAGTCCACATAGATCACATCTACTGCTCTGCCCTCATCAATCCTCTTTGTTGCTTCTTCAAAAAAACTCAATCAAGTTTGTGAGACATGATTTCCCATGCACAAAGCCATATTCACTATCCCTAATCTGTACTTGCCTTTCCAAATACATGTACATCCTGTCCCTCAGGATCCCTTCCAACAACTTGCCCACCACTGACTTGCAATACTCCAGAAGTGGACTAACCAATGTCCTGTTCAGCCACAACATGACCTCCCAACTCCTATACTCAATGCATTGACCAATAAAGGCAAGCTCACCAAACATTTTCTTCACTATCGTGTCTAACTGTTATTTCAATTTCAAGAGACGATGAACCTGTTCTCCAAGGTCTCTTTGTTCAGCAACAATCCCCCAGGACCTTATCATTAAGTGTAAAATGCCTGCTCTGATTTGCCTTTCTAAAATACAACATTTCATGTTTATCTAAATTAAACTCCATCTGCCACTCCTCAGCCCATTGGCCCATCTGATGACGGTCCTGGTGTACTTTGAGGTAACCTTCTTTGCGGTCTACTCCACATCCAATTTTAGTGTCATCTGCAAACTTACTAATTATACTTCCTACTTCTTCAGAACTAGATCAGAACATCAGAACCCTTTGTGTACTTTCAGCCAGTTCTGAAAGAGATTCATACCAGGTTTGAAACCGGTTTCACTCTCCACAGATGCTGCCAGCCCTGCAGAGTTTCTCCTGAGTTATCCGAGTGTGCTTGAAAAGAAATCCTGACCTTGTCAGCAACATTAATTCCCTGAAAATCTTAGAAGAACATCACAAACAACAGGTTTGGTTTAATTGATGGACATGTCCCTGATATTATGGGAAATGCGAGCATCACAGTAATGTTTGGATCAGTCATACAGAGTCTCAGGTCATTTGATGGTTGGAATTTAAATTAAATGAATCAAATCCAGATTTGAAAGTTTGTTTCTGTAATGGCAACTGTGAAACTGTCATTGATTATTATACAATCATATTTGGTTTATCAATGCCCTTTAGAAAAGGCAATTCTTACGTAAAACTGTAGATGCTGGAAATCTGAAACAAAAACAGAAATTATTGGAGAAACTCAGCAGGATTGGCAGCACTTGTGGAGAGGGAAACAAAGTTAATGTTCTAATTCCTTGGAACTGAAAATAGCTGATAAAGAATGGTATGTATGCTGGTACAGGAGGGGTTGGGTGGACGAGTGAATAGAATAAATGGATACAGTGCCCAGAAAGAGAGAGAGAATTGAATTGAATTTATTGTCATGTGTACCGAGACACAGTGAATAGCTTTGTCTCGCAAGCAATACAGGCAGATCACAGAGTTAAGAAGAATAGATAAGTAAATAGTAGGTAAACAGTGGCAAAAACAAAAACAGAAAATGTGTTGCTGGTTAAAGCACAGCAGGTTAGGCAGCATCCAAGGAACAGGAAATTCGATGTTTCGGGCCAGAGCCCTTCATCAGCCCTTCATCATCTTCCTGATGAAGGGCTCTGGCCCGAAACGTCGAATTTCCTGTTCCTTGGATGCTGCCTAACCTGCTATGCTTTAACCAGCAACACATTTTCAGCTCTGATCTCCAGCATCTGCAGACCTCACTTTTTACTCAAAAACAAAAACACACAGGTACAGGTGAAAGTTAAGTGTTTGTGAGTCCATTCAGTATTCTAACAACAGTAAGGGAGAAACTGTTTCAAAACCAGCTGATACGTGTGTTCAAGCTTCTGTACCTTCTCCCCGATGGTAGAGGTTGTATAAAAACATTGCCAGGGTGGGATGGATCTCTGAGAATGCAGGCAGCCTTTCCTTAACAGCGGCAAGATTAGAGTGGTGCTGGAAAAGCACAGCAGGTCAGGCAGCATCCAAGGGGGAGGAATATCAATGTTTCAGGCAAAAGCCCTTCATTTCTGATGAAGGGCTTCTGCCCCGAAACATCGATTTTCATGCGCCTCGGATGCTGCCTGACCTGCTATGCTTTTCCATCACCACTCTAATCTTGACTCTGATCTCCAGCATGTGTAGTCCTCACTTTCACCTTTTTTCTTAACAGTGGGCCTGGTAGATGGATTCTATAGATGGGAGGTTGGTCTTTGTGATTGTCCGGGCCAAGTTCACCACCCTCTGTAACCAATCTTGAATGGTACAGTTGCCATACCAGGTAGTGAGGCATCTAGACAGAATACTCCCAATGGCGCACCTATAAAAGTTGGCAAGGCTAAGCGCCATCATACCAAGTTTCCTCAGCTGAGGACAAAGAGACATTGTTGGGCCTTTGTAACCAGTGCATCCACATGAAGAGTCCAAGAACGCTTGTTGTGAAAGACCACTCCTAGAAGCTTGCCACTCTCCACTTGTTCCACCTCTGTGCTTTTGACGTGTAGGGGGCATGAGTAACATCCTGCCGAAAGTCAATAATGAATTGGTTTTGCCAGCATTAAGGGCTAAGTTTTTCTCGGTGCACCATTTTTCCAGGTCTTCCACCTCTCATCTGTATCTGTTTCATCACCATCTGAGATTCGACCGACTATGGTGGTGTCATCAATGAACTTGTAAATGGCATTAGTCTTGTATTTGGCGACGCAGTCATGAGTATTCAGTGAGTATATTAGAGGGCTGAATACGCACCCATGGAGGCTCCAGTGTTGAATGTTAGTGAGGATGAAATATTGTCCCCAATTTTCACTGACTGTGGCCTGTGGGTCAGGAAACTGAGGATCCCATTGCAGAAAGTGGGGCTTAGTCCAAGATCTGAAAATGTGTTGCTGGTTAAAGCACAGCAGGTCAGGCAGCATCCAAGGAACAGGAAATTCGACGTTTCGGGCCAGAGCCCTTCATCAGGAATGATTCCTGATGAAGGGCTCTGGCCCGAAACGTCGAATTTCCTGTTCCTTGGATGCTGCCTGACCTGCTGTGCTTCAACCAGCAACACATTTTCAGCTCTGATCTCCAGCATCTGCAGACTTCACTTTTTATTCTTAGTCCAAGATCACTAAGTTTAGTAATCAGTGTCAAGGGGATAATACTGTTGAAGACTGAGCTGTAGTGAATAGTAGGAGTCTTATGTTGCTGTTCTTGGTGTCAAGATGTTCTCAGGAGGAGTGAAGCGCAAGTGACATGGCATCTGAAATGGATCAGTTGGTCCGATAGGCAAATTGGAGTGGATCAAGAGTATTGTGGAGGCTGGATTTGAATAATGCCATGACCAGCCTTTCAAAGCACTTCGGGCCACTGGGCAGTAGTCATTGAGATATGCTGCATAAGACTTCTTAGGCATAGGGATGATGTTGGCCCTCTTGAAAGAGGCAGGGACAGAAGTCTGCTGCAGGGAGAGGTTGAAGATGTCCGAGAAGACCTCTACCAGTTGACCTGTGCATGCTCTGACTGCATGGCCTGTACTCCATCTGGTCCCATCGCTTTTCTTGGATTCACACGAAAGAAAACTGATTTGATCTCTAATGTAATGCGATAGGTTCATCAAAATTTGTCAAAATAGGTGTTACCTCCTGCTGAAATTCTGCTCAAAGTGATCATAGAAAACATTGAGACGATCTGGGAGGGATGTGTTATCGTCTGCTATCTTGAGAGAGACTGAAAATGGATAAGCAAACAAAGAGACTATTGATAATAAGCTGAGAGAGATAAATGTTGGGTAGGGTGCGGATGAGAAATGTAAATTATTGGAAATGGGTAATCTGTGCTGGGAGCAAACCATAGAAACAAGACCTATAGGTGTGGAGGAATGGGGGAAGACTAACAAACATTGCGGGAGGCATTCACATTTTAAAATTGTTAAAGTCAATGTTGAGGGGTGTAAGGTAGCTAGACATGAGATAAGTTGTTCCTCCAGCAGAACTAGTCCAAATGTGACTCCAGATCCAGAAAAATGTGATTGACTCTTAACTGCTCTTTGAAAAGGCCTAGCAATCTATTCTGTACAAGGTTAATTATGGTGACAGTTTGGCCACATCCACGGAGAGAGAAACAGCTAACGCCTTGAGACTGACATGACTTCTTCAGAACTGAGTCAGAACTGGGTCAGAACTTTAGAGTTTTTCAAGATTGGACCATTGAACAACCACAGAACCACCCCTTGACCACTCCCCACCCACCACCCACCCAGAGAGGAATCAAGTCATTTCCCCGACCCTGATAGACTGCAGAAGAATAAAGAGATCAATTTGAAATAGAACACAAATGTTGGCTTGAATCAAGTGCATGAAAGAATATCCTTTGAAAGAATAATTTTTAAAAAGTTTACTTTAGTGTTAGGAGATAAATTTGCTTGTTGAACAATTAGTTCGTCATCTCTACGAATTCTACCTCCTTCCCATTTTCCAGCAGGAGAAGTGCTACTTTGCCAAGTTTTCCTGCATAAATAAATAAATCAAAGTAAACCGGCTGTTTCTGAATCATTAGCCCAAGAAGAATTGTGTGACAATTGGCTAGAATCCACTTTCCCTTGTAAGATGGAAAAGTACATTTCTGAACGTGACATCCACTTGGAATTTTACTCAATGATATAAGTTGAACTCTTTTTTTTGTCATTTTCTTGTGACAAGTATATTTCTACTGTAAATCAGCTTGAAATCAGCTTTCAATGACAAGCCCATCTCATCGTTCTCAATAAAGCTGTTTTTAATGAAATTCAGAAAAAGCGAATCACTCTACCTGTGAGTCTCACTTCCTTACATCCACGTCACTCCAGCAAGTTGGAGGAGCCATCACAAGTTGGGCTTCCCCAGATTGTCTTTGTTCAAAATACATAAATAAAGTTCTCTTCATCTTGCAAATCTCTCCACCTACTACTCAAAAAACCATTACAACAGACATGGGATGATTTTATAACTGATTGCTGTTACATATATTGTTTCCAACTGCCAATATTGAATAATTGAAGAAACGGAGATAATAACAGAATGCATATTCGTCCTCTAAAATATTCATTGTGAGGAAAATGCTGCAACATAATTCTCTGTCTGTTTTAGATGACAATGTAGCAAGCTGGCATCAGCAAATCATTTATATGCTTTGTAACAAAATTAAATTAGAATTGGGCAGCTTGGTTTGGTGCAGTGTCTGTTATAGGAGCAGCTCTGAGAAAGTGATTACTTAACATAAGTAGGTTTCCTTATCTTGTCCGCAGATTCAGTTTATAAAATGACTTATAAATCACCTTGTAGTGCAATAAGAAGATCCCATTAGACTGACACAGCAATATGCAAATATTTGGCATGTGGCATTTTAACCATCATTTCTTGTGGCACTGGTAGATAAGCATGCTTAAAAATAATTTGGAGCTTATGACTTCAATTCAACTAAAAAAAAACCTAATCTTTAAACATTGCTTCCTTTTGTTACTCGAACATTTTTTTTGCATTTCTAAAACTAACACTTCACATGTAATTGGATTTTGTGTCATTTTAGTATTCATTTTAACCTCCCTACCAGCAAATACAATCATGGATCTGTAAGTTCTTTCCAATAATTATAATAGATGTTAATAATCACTTTATACACATGAGGTCTTCTTGACTATTTAAGAGAGAAGCACAATATTTTTAAAAATCTTTTCTTTATGCTAATATTTCCTATCAGAATTAGCATCTCATCGAATGGTCATCGAATGTAGACACTGGAAAATAATAGGATTGCACATGTTGTTTAGTAAAGCAGTATGAGAGCCGAAAAATCCTATTGCTTCAGTTCCTATCACAAGATTCACTTCAGATAATCTAAAACCACTTCAAAATTCCTCAGCATTGAACTTTCTCTGTATTTCCCCCATTCTTCTAGAGTTTTGGCAGTCCCAAATAAATGACCCTCTTCCAGTCCCACGTGAAGACACATTCTTTCCCGACCAGTTAAAAAAATGTAATGCTTTGAGAAATAGGGATGGAACAGTTATTCACTGTTTTCCTACAAGTGAGTCTGACCTAAGAGAAAGATGTTATATCCAGCCTATTGATTCACCAGCCTCTGCGTCAACTCCAATTCACTGTAGCACTCACTCAACTGCCAAGAATCTTTGACATTCAGGTTTCCAATGCCTAATGGACATGACCTTCACCTGATCCTCATACACTGTTGCAGACCTGAAGAAATACACACTGACAGCTATTCACCTCACCCAAACACATTGCGCCATCTTTACTGATGGGTAAGTATTATGAATGGTTGGTCACTATAGCACTCCACATGTCTTGGAGTCTTCCTACTCTCTGTTTCTTGTCAACCAATTCTCAATCCTTGCCTGTATATTATCACCAAGCCCATGTATTTTGATTTTCCACAATAACTTCCCGTGTGGGACTTCATCTGAAAATCCGAATCTAATCCACAACCAATACTTCTCCCTCATCTATTCTACTAGTTACATCCACAAAAGAACTCCAGTAAGTTTATCTATCATAAATTTGTACTGACTTGGTGTCACATCATTGGCATTTTTTAAGTGTCAGAGGCTGAGGGGCGATCTTATAGAGGTATATAAAAACATGAGGGGCATGGATGGTGTAAATAGACAAGGTCTTTTTCCTGGGATCGGGGAGTCCAGAACTCGAGGCATAGGTTTAGGGTGAGGGGGAAAGATATAAAAGGGACCTAAAGGGCAACTTCTTCATGCAAAGGGTGGTGCTGCCAGAGGAAGTGGTGGAGGCTTGTACAATTACAACATTTAAAAGGCATCTGGATGGGTAAATGAATAGCAAGGGTTTTGAGAGATATGGGCCAAGTACTGGTAAATAGGACTAGCTTAGGTTGGGATATTTGGTCAGCATGGATGAGTTGGACCGAAGCATCTGTTTCCATGCTGTACACCTCGATGACTCTATAACTATCTGCCCTACTAGCATGTCTTGACTAATAGACTCGAGCATTTTCCATACTTCTGATATTAGGCTATCCAGTGTAGAATTCCTGCTTTTTCTCTCCCTTCTTTCTTTTACTTTAAACAGTAGGATTACATTTACACTTTCCAATCTGCCAGAACTGTTCCTGAAATGATAGAATCTTGAAAGATGATAACGGACACATGCATTATTTCCACATCTCTCTCCTTAAATAAGCTGGCATGTAGATTATCAGGCCCTGGGGATTTATCAACAATCAATCCCATTAATTTCTCCAGCGCTATTTTTTTTACTAAGACTAATTTCCTTCAATTCCATTTTCCCAAAAAAACCTTTCATTCCCAAGCATTTAGAACATAGAACATTACAGCGCAGTACAGGTCCTTCAGCCCTCAATGTTGCGCTGCCCTGTCATACTAATCTGAAGCCCATCCCACCTACACTATTCCATGTATGTCCATATGCCTGTCCAATGACAACTTAAATGCACTTAAACTTAGCGAATCTACTACCATTGCAGGCAAAGCATTCCATACCCTTACTACTCTGAGTAAAGAAACTACCTCTGACATCTGTCTTATGCCTATCTCCCCTCACTTTAAAGTTGTGTCCCCTCGTGTTTGCCTTTCCCATACTTGGAAAAAGGCTCTCCCTGTCCACCCTATCTAACCCTCTGATTATCTTGTATGTCTCTATTAAGTCACCTCTCAACCTTCTTCTCTCTAACGAGAACAGCCTCAAGGCCCTCAGCCTTTCCTCGTAAGACATTCCTTCCATACCAAGCAACATCTTAGTAAATCTCATCTGCTCCCTTTCCAAAGCTTCCACATCCTTCAATGGACCAGAATTGTACACAATACTCCAAGTGTGGCCGTACCAGAGCTTTGTACAGCTGCAGCATAACCTCCTGGTTTAAAGGCCAAAACACTGTATGCCTTCTTAACAACTCTGTCAATCTGTGTGGCAACTTTCAGGGATCTGTGTACATGGACACCGAGATCTCTCTGTTCATCTGCACTCCCAAGAATCTTACCATTAGCCCAGTACTTTGCAGTCTGATTACTCCGTCCAAAGTGTATCACCTCACACTTGTCCACATTAAACTCCATTTGCCCCCTCTCAGCCCAGTTCTGCATCCTATCTATGTCTCTCTGCAACCTACAACATCCTTCATCACTATCCACAACTCCACCGACCTTAGTGTCGTTTGCAAATTTGCTAACCCACCCTTCTAAGCCCTCATCCAGATCATTTGTAAAAATGACGAACAGCAGTGGATCCAACACCGACCCTTGCAATACGCCGCTAGTAACTGGACACCAAGATGAACATATTCCATCAACTACAACCCTCTGTCTTCTTTCAGCAAGCCAATTACTGATCCAAACTGCTATGTCTCCCACAATCCCATTCCTCTGCATTTTGTATAATAGCCTACTGTGGGAAACCTTATCGAACGCCTTGCTGAAATCCATATACACCACATCAACCGGTTTACTCTCATCTACCTGTTTGGTCACTTTGTCAAAAAACTCAATAAGATTCGTTAGGCACGACCTATCCTTCACAAAACCGTGCTGATTGTCCCTGATCAAATTATTCTTTTCTAGATGGTTATAAATCCTCTCTCTTATCTCCAACACTTTACCAACAACTGAAATAAGGCTCACTGGTCTGTAATTACCAGGGTTGTCTCTACTACTCTTTTTGAACAAGTGAACAACATTTGTTATCCTCCAGTGTCTACAGGAATGGTGCCTGAGGAATGATGATTTAAAGATCAATGCCAAAGTCTCGGCAATCTCTTCCCTTGCTTCCCAGAGGATCCTAGGATAGATCCCATCCGGCCCAGAGGACTTGTCTATTTTCACACTCTGCAGTATTTCTAATACCTCTTCCTTGTGAACCTCAATCTCTTCTAGTCTAGATGCAAGTATCTCTGTATCTTCCTCACCAACATTTTCATTTTCTATAGTGAACTCTGTCGAAAAATATTTATTTAGTGTTTCCCCATCTCCTCTGACTCCACACACAACTTCCCACTATTATCCTTGATTGGCCCTAATTTAACTCTCGCCATTCTTTTATTCCTGACATAGCTATGGAAAGCCTTAGGGCTAACCCTGATCCTATCGGCCAACAACTTCTCATGTCTCCGCCTGGCTCTTCTGAGCTCTCTTTTTAGGTCTTTCCTGTCTTCCTTGTAACCCTCAAGCACCCTAATTGAGTTTTCACATTTTGTCCTAACATAAGCCTTCTTCTTCTTCTTGACCAGGGATTCCACTTCCTTAGTAAACCATGGCTCATGTGTTCTATATCTTCCTCCCTGCCTGACAGGTGCATACTTATCTCGGACACACAGGAGCTTTTCCTTGAATAAGCTCCACATTTTTAATGTGCTCATCCCCTGCAGTTTTCTTACCCATTCTACGCTTCCTAAATCTTTCCTAATTGCATCGTAATTTCCCTTCCCCCAAAAGTAACTCTTGCTCGGTGGAATACACCTTCCATTATTAAAGTAAACCTGACAGAATTGTGATCGCTGTCTCCAAAGTGCTCACCTACTTCCAAATCTAACACTTGGCCAGGCTTGTTACCCAGTACTAAATATAACTAAGTGGGCGGCACGGTTGCACAGTGGTTAGCACTGCTGCCTCACAGCGCCTGAGACCCGGGTTCAATTCCCGACTCAGGCGACTGACTGTGTGGAGTTTGCACGTTCTCTCTGTGTCTGCGTGGGTTTCCTACGGGTGCTCCGGTTTCCTCCCACAGTCCAAAGATGCGCGGGTCAGGTGAATTGGCCATGCTAAATTGCCCGTAGTGTTAGGTAAGGGGTAAATGTAGGGGTATGGGTGAGTTGCGCTTTGGCTTGGTGTGGACTTGTGGGGCCGAAGGGCCTGTTTCCACACTGTAAGTAATCTAATATAAAGTGGCTTCGCCCCTTGTAGGCCTGTCTACATACTGTGTCAGGAAGCCCTCCTGCACACACTGGCAAAAACTGACCCATCTATAGTACTCATGCTGTCGTGTTCCCAGTCAATATTTGGATAGCTGAAGTCCCCTATGACAACTACCATGCCCCTCTCACTCGTATCGAGAATGATCTTTGCCAACCTTTCCCCTACATCTCTGGGACTATTCTCGGAAGTTACTTGTGTCTTCTTCTGTGAAAACTGAGCTAAAATGCATGTTAAATTGTTCATCTAATACTTCTTCTCTATTATCAATTCTCCCTTTTCAGACTATAAGGGGTCTACGTTTGTTTTCACTAAACTTTTTCTTTTCACGTTCTTATAAAAGCTCTTCAAGATTATTCTTACTTTGGATTGACAAAAGGCAATTGTTACCTGCATCCTAAACCTGATGATGTCCTGATCATTGTTCCCTAAATTCTCCCCCACTGCCACTTGAGGTCCCTGGCCCATTTCATTCCAAAGAACCAACCCTAGGAGCACCCCATTTCTTGTCAGGGAGGACACATACTGCTGTAAGAAATTCTCCTTAACACAATCAAGGAATATTTGACCTTTGCTATTCCTGACACTACCATCACAGCTAATTAAAGACTCTCATTAAAACTGTTGTGTGATGTTTACACCTCTCTGTAATTTCCTCACAGGTTTATTCCTCTTCATCTTCCCACTGGGTGGTAATCTATATATTACACCAAGTAGTGGAATTGTATTTTTCTTATTCCCTATCTTGAGCCAAATTGTTTCTGTCCCTGAACTCGCTGATATATCTCTTTCTTCACTACCACAATATTTTCCTGAACCAGAAGTGAAACCCCTTTTTTCATTTCCCTTTTTATCTTCTCTAAACATTCCTTAACCAGGAATATTTGACTCCCAGAGTGGCCTTTCCATGAGCCAGATCTCTGTTATAATCAGAATGTTATAATTCCACATCACAATCACCACTCCCCAACCTTATTCACTACACTCCCTGCATTGACATCCATACAGTCAAACCCTGATTTTTCTTTATTACTTTTGCCCTTACTCTGAATCTATGTATTAATTTATTTTCTTTATTTTAGTGCTGTCTTCTTCTCCCAGCTTTTTGTGCAGTTCGTACATACTGTCTTGCTCCCTGCTGAAATAGTTTAAACCCTTAGCTTTCAGTTTCAGTTTAACCTACAAAAATATTGCACTTAATATATAGAAGTTCAAGATGTCCAGCTCAGCAGAGTTACATCGCTTGCTCAGTTGTTAATGAAGAGGGAAATAGAACTATAAAATGTGAAGAGTTGTTCTGTCTGATCTTCAACTGAATTGTTTGAAAATTCATGTCTCAAATACACCTTACAGAAATAATTAAAACAGTGGGTAAAAAAGTGAAAGGATATCCAGAATAATAACTTTTAATGCAGCAGACAATTGAATAAGGTAGGTTTGGGTCAGATTCTTGGAAGCATTGCTTTGCGCTGATGGTGATAAATTGCCGGAGTACGTTGCCAGGAAATGTGGCTGAGGCCAGAGACATGGGTCTCATTTCAGAAACAGATGCTGTAATGAAAAAATGATAGCACTGATATTCCAGGAGAATGAAACATGTGGGCTGTCTTCAGCCGATACCATCTTGTGATTTTTTTTGTACACATTTTCCTGTGTAGATGCCGATTATTTTCCTGGCTGTAGTAGTAGCTGGAGACTGAAACAAGCACAGGGAATGCTGGAGAATCTCAGCAGCTTCTGAGCAAGACTTGGAATGTTAGTGTTGTCCTCTCTCTCCAAAGATGCCACCAGGCCTGCTGAGTTTCTTCACCATTCTCTACTTTTTTCTTTCATGTCTAGAGGTGACTCTAGACAGATGAAGCTTTGGAAGAATATCAGGAATGGAAGACCAATCTGAAACAAGGAATTAATAGGACTGAAAGGGGTCATGAGATATCTTTAGCAAACAGGATTAAGGAAAATCCCAAAGCCTTTTATTCATATATAAGGAGCAAGAGGGTAATTAGAGAAAGGGTTGGCCCACTCAAGGACAAAGGTGGAAAGTTATGCGTGGAGTCAGAGAAAATGGGTGAGATTCTTAACAAATATTTTGCATAAGTATTCACTGAGGAGAGGGACATGACAGATGTTGAGGTTAGGGACAGATGTTAGATTGCTTTTGGTCAAGTTGGCATAAGGAGGGAGGAAGTGTTGGGTATTCTAAAAGGCAGTAAGGGAGACAAGTACCCAGGTCTGGATGGGATCTATCCCAGCTTACTGAGGGAAGTGAGAGAGGAAATAGCTGGGGCCTTAACTGATATCTTCGCAGTATTCTTGAACATGGGTGAAGTGCTAGGGGACTGGACAATTGCAAATGATGTCCCCTTGTTTAAGGGTAGCAGGTATATTATAGGCTGGTGAGCCTGACGTCAGTGGTAGGGAAGCTGCTGGAGAAGATACAGAGGGATAGAATCTATTTACATTTGGAACAAAATGGGCTTATCAGTGATATGCAACATTTGTGCAGGGAAGGTCATGTCCTACCAACTTCATATAATTCTTTGAGGATATGACAAGGTTGATTGATGAGGGAAGGGTTGTAGATGGCATATACATGGACTTCAGTAAGGTATTTCATCTGCAGACCTCATTTTTTACTATTTCATAAGGTTCCCCATTGTAGGCTGGTAGAGAAAGTGAGGTGTTTAAAATCTGATTTTCGCCAAAAACGGATGCCCACGCAACTTTATCACCAGATGCCTAAGAGATAGACCACGGAACAAGGACATGCCACAACCAAAAGGACTAGCCACTCTACCATACGTCAGGAGTGTCTCAGAACTGACAGCCAGACTACTGCGACCCTTAGGACTCATAACAGCACACAAGCCAACGTCCACGCTCAGACAACAACTCACTAGAACAAAGGACCCAATACCCAGCATGAGCCAAACTAACGTAGTTTACAAAATACCATGCAAGGACTGCACAAAACACTATATAGGACAAACAGGAAGACAGCTAACAATCCGCATCCACGAACATCAGCTAGCCACAAAACGACACGACCAACTATCTCTAGTAGCCATACACTCAGACAACCAGCAACATGAATTTGACTGGGAAAACACCACTATCATAGGACAAGCCAGACAGAGAACAGCCAGAGAATTCCTAGAAGCATGGCATTCATCCCCAAACTCCATCAATAGACACATTGACCTGGACACCATATACAAACCACTACAGCTGAAACTGACACCCGGAAACGGCAAGAACATCCATCAACAGACACATCGACCTGGACCCCACATACAAATCACTGCAGCTGAAACTGACACCCGGAAGCGGCAAGAACAAACCAATATAAATACCGGAAGAAACATCAAAGCAGCGCTTCACACGAGGCTCCCACCGCACTGATGATGTTCCCTAGCCAGGGAACGAAACGTTTGCAGCAAAAACTTCCAGCTCGGCGAGCAGAACCACAAGAAAGTGAGGTCACATGGGGTCCAGGGTGTACTCGCTAGAAGGATAGAGAACTGGCTGGGCAACAGGAGACAGAGTAGTAGTGGAATGGAGTTTCTCAAAATGGAGAACTATGACCAGTGGTGTTCCACAGGGATCCATGTTGGGACCATTGTTATTTGTGATATACATAAATGATTTGGAGGAAGATGTAGGTGGTCAGAATAGCAAGTTTGCAGATGACATTAAGATTGGTGGAGTAGCAGATAGTGAAGGGGACTGTCAGAGAACGCAGCAGAATATTGATAGATTTGAGAGTTGGGCAGAGAAATGGTAGATGGGGTTCAATCCGGGAAAATGCAAGATGATGCATTTTGGAAGATGCAATTCAAGAGCAAGCTATACAGTAAATGGAAAAGCCCTGGAGAATACTGATGTACAGAAAAATCTGGGTTATCAAGTCCATTGTTCCCTGAAGGTGATAACACAGGTTGATAGAGTGGTCAAGAAGGCATAAGGCATGCTTTCCTTCATCGGATAGGGTATTGAGTACAAGAGTTGGCAAGTCATGTTATAGATGTATACAACTTTGATAGTGTGGTGACCAGAATTGTATGCAGTATTCCAAATGTGGCCAACCAAAGATGTGAATGCTTTGGAGAGGGTGCAGAGGAGGTTCACCAGGATGCTGCCTGGTATGGAGGTGTTAGCTATAAAGAGATGTTGAGTAGATTAAGATTATTTTTGTTAGAAAGTTGGAGATTTGGGGGGGGTGGGGGGGGAAGCTGATTAAGGTTTACAAAATCATGAGTGGCATAGACAGGGTAGATAGCAAGAAGCATTTTCCCAGAGTGGGGGACTCAATTACTAGGGGTCACGAGTTCAAAGTGAGAGGGGACAAGTTTAGGAGAGATATGCATGGGGTGGTGGGTGCCTGGAATGTATTGCCAGTGGAGGTGGTAGAGGCAGGAATGATAGCGTCATTTAAGATGCATCTAGATAGATATGTGAATGGGCAGGGGACAGAGGGATACAGCCCCTTCAACAGGGTTAGATAGACGATTTGGATTGGCTCAGGTTTAGAGGGCCGTTGGGCCTGTTTCTGTGCTGTAACATTCTTTGTTCTTATTTCCAGCATCCACAGTATTTTAGTTTTATCTGGATCCTTGACCCTGGATTCAGAGCCAGCCAATCAGAAAGCATCCCCCCCCCCGCCCCCGGTAAAGCTGCTGGGCAAGTAAGTCCAGGTTCGGTGCCTGCACTTGTTTCTGATGTTGGGGTCCCAACATTTCCTCTAAAAGCTGGAGTCATAACAAAACCACAGACAGGCTGAATGTATTGGGTCAATAGTAGAAGGTTACATTAAACGTGTTCAATTATGTCCATCATATTGGATATGTTTATGTTAAATCCAATTAGTATGCTGCACAAGGGATGAGAAAATTAATTTAGAAGTTACTCATGTCACATGCAAATGAAACCCCATCACTTTTCTTCCAATTATTCACTATTTTTGGCATTGTGTAAGTCACATCCCTAAAAGGCACAAACCCAAATACAATTTAGTTGAATAGAAAACAACAGTATTTCCTGGAGGATGTCTAAAGAAATCAATTCTTCTCCAAGTAGCAACTTTAATTATTTCCATCAACAGAATGCTTACTAACAAGTGTTTACTGTACTGTGAACCCAATAACTCATACAGGAAGCAGTGTAAAATGTTTCTCTAATGACTACTAGCGAATTCACATGACCCTAGGAATAAATGATACAGGTTTAACAAACAATGGCCCAGATTTTTCAGTAGGTGGTGATCTAAGTGGTCTTGCTGTTGACCTCAAAGAAAGAATAAGAACATAACAGATAGCAGCTAAATTAGGACTTGCTGGGCCAAATGGCTTGCTTCCACACTGTAGAGAGTCTATGATTCATTGAGCTTTGTGGGATGACTGCAGCAGGTCTCAGGCAGGCCTCTGAGCATGCACCTCTGTTTAGCAAGTTTCTGGATGAACTTTGACCTCATTTCCAGCAATATTTCAGTATCCCTTAATTTCTTTCATATCATAAGATCTATTGACCTGAATCATGGATATAATAATTTCTGCGACCCATGCTATGAAAATAATGAGATAGAAAACGCCAATCTTAAGTTTCAATGGCTGTCTCACAAATTATTTTTTAATGTACATTAAGATCGCTGGCAGAAATATCTATGGCATCAAGTTTGTCAATACCCTGCATGTATATAAACTAGATTACAAAAGGCTTTATCTGGATGACCCTAGGAATTTTCACTCATGCTAGTATCATGAAGAGAAAACAGAGTTAATATTTCAAGTCCAATGATTATTCTTCAGAACTAGAAGAAGCTAGGAAAATGTAATAGCTATGCTAATGTTGGGGGGAGCAGTAGAAAGGAGTGAGCAAATTAGTGGAGAGGAAGAGAGAGAAAAATGGTAGGCAGAAAAAGGAATTATTGTTATTAGGCCAGGAAAGGAGAGAAGATAGGTGAGAATGGGGACCATAAATGGGTTGGCTGTGCTCACAGTAACCTATGTTATGACAGGATGGGGTTGTGGAAGTTGATAATAGACAAAGGCAGAGGTATTCATCCTCTGAAATTGTTGCACTCAATGTTGAGTCCTGAAGGTTATAAAGGTGCCTAAGAGAATGGTGAGGTATTGTTCCTCCAGCTTGCATTCACCTTAGCTGGAACACTACAGCAGGCTTAAGTCAGAAATGTTGACAGGGAATATAATGGGGAATTAAAGTGGCAGGCAAAGCAGCCATCCAGTCTGTGATAACCCATTTTCTGATATCGACTCAATGCTATGTGGCTGAAAATCAAATGATACCTTAATTATGAGAAAATGAAGATCAAAATAAAGAACAAAATGAATTGGCTCATGATTGGGAATTGGGGAGGGTTAGGGGTTGTGTCCATGAAGAAACCTTGTTTATGTGATTGCCGTGAAGAATTGTTGAGGCTATGACATTGCAGCTTAAAAGCCAATCACATGACAACAGGCAGATTGGTTGCCAAGAATATAAAATGTTATGGAGCACACTGTGTAAATAATTTAGCTTCTACTTTAACAAACATAGAAAATGCTGGAGAAACTCAACAAGCCTGACAACATTTTTCTCATCCTCTCGTGGCACATGGGCATCACTGGCTGGTCAACATCTTTGTTTCTCCCTAGTTACCCTGGTGGTGATGGTGGGGAGCTGCCACTACCTTCTTGAATGACTGAAGTCCTGGTGTCAGTAGTCCCACCATACCCATGGGAGAGAATCTGTAGAAAGAAGTGAAGGGAGGGAGAGAGAGATAGACAAACAGACAGACAGAGACAGAGACAGTTCAGGTTTCAAGTCTGATCTGACTCTTCAGAACCAAGCTGAGCAGTATCCTTTTCAAAGAAGTGTCATATTTAGACTCAAAGCTTTAACTCTGTTTCGGTCTGTACAAATGCGGCCTGCTAAGTTTCTCCTGCATTTTCTGTGTTTGATTCAGATTTCCAACATCTGCAGTATTTTGCATTTATTTCATTTCCACTGTGTGTTTATTGAACTGGATGTGAGATGAATACCTCCAATCAATACCTCAGGGTAGATATTACATGGGTATTATAGACAAAGAAATGGTAATATAATACAGAACTTCTATGCAAAACATATGAAAATAAATACATGCATTATTAATCACAGTGAGATCCTTAAAGTGTTTACTATGCTCACAACTGTTCTCATGCATGAGTAGCTTGAATTCTCATCAGCCTCTAGGTACACATTTTGCATACAGCCTTTAAATCATGCCAGCCTCTTAATGATATGCACACACATTGTCATTGGCTGTTCATCTGAGAAATGCCGAGTCTCAGTTTGTTGTTGCCATGTTATGTATTTTTATTTCATTTTTGTCTTTGTCCTGCTATGGACATCTGGAACTGATGGTTGATTTGTGATCCTTACAGATGATGTACTCATATCTTTTGAGCTGGTAGCTGCAGTTGTGGAACAGTGTATCCAGTTATGTATCTGCAGCAATGGTAGATGAAGCTGTCCATATCCATGGTGTACTATCAAGGTGACAACCACACTTCACAGCTTATAACTTACTACTTGGGATGATGTCTTTGAGAGTGTTGAAAGTTTGCACTCTGACTTGCTCTTTCTCTTTGGCAATGGCCTGGCAGTACTGTCAAATAAAATTTGCCCTTCTTTTTCACCTCAGCTTTGTGTCTAATGCTACTTCTGGTTTCAGTAGTTTTATTTGTGATCAGAAGGCAAGTTTGGTTGCAATGTGACATTTGCCTTGGACTAATTTCCTAACTTCCAGACATTCACACTCGGCCAACAAATTGGGCGAGAGTTTTGCAAAATAATTGATAAATCCAACAAATCACTGTGTTGAATGTACAACTATAGGCTACTGCATCACTGATCCAGCTATCACCATTTGAGATCTGGGCAATGACATTTTTCTGTCAGTACATGAGTACCAAATGTCACTCCAAGCATCCTTAACAGCAACAATTTTTTGTTCAGCTTCAGGTTCTCTTAATTAGTTCTCCCAAACAATCACACTACATTTTAATCATGATCAACAATGGCTTCTTCTACTGTCTCTGAATAAATAAACTGGCACATCATCAGCTATCATGTCCAATCCTGCATGAACTGTCTCATTCTACCTGCTTTGATTTTCCTTTGGATTTGTGGAAACATTGAAAGGTATCTGCTTCTACCTGTATCTCCCAAATGGTGTCCAGATTGCAGTTAGGAAACTTGCTTTCATCCATCTTCTCTTCCTGGTTAACGTCCTTCACATTGAGGTGAAGAGGATTTTTTTCATCACAAATTGTGGGAAAATTCCTTCAATAGTTGGCACAGGGCAGGGAAACCTCTTCAGCGGTTTACAGCTTGTTCTGTTATCATGCACGTTTCACCAACACAAGTTGGCTATAATGTGATTGATGAATTGTGGATACTGTTTAAATAATGGGAACTTTCGATTGAATAGGTGTGGTGATTTTCTATAGCGATTTTCCAGAGCGCTGGAACTCCATATCCTGATTCTTGTCATTGCACCGGGCTATCACAGTGATCCATTGAAGTCTGATGCCGTCATATTACCTCAAACTTATCTTTGTGGGCTTCATTTTTGGATTACCATGTTGAGTAATCACACATGTCTGTGAAACTAATTATGTTGCATGATCCACCAGTATTTATCTCACACTTTATGTTGATCTGATGTTCACTTTCTGCTGTTACTATTCCAGAAGTCACAACCATTTACCACCTAGCAACATTATGGTATAAACTTGCTTTACGGTGTAGAATGATTCATGAGAATATTTGGCTGATATCTGTGCCATGGCCATCTGTACCTGCTTATTGTGCTTCAGTCTAGAACTGAACATGTGCAGAACAATTTGGCTTCTTTTAGTGAGAACATTGGTTTCCCCAAGCAGTCATGTGTGACACCTTGCAAAGTATTTGTATCACCCCTTTGTCCCTGCTCATTCTGCACTTTTGCCCTGGAAGGTCTGTCAGTGTAATGCAAGTACTAGATCAGTGGTGCTGGAAGAGCACAGCAGTTCAGCCAGCATCCGAGGAGCAGTAAAATCGACGTTTCGGGCAAAAGCCCTTCATCAGGAATAAAGGCAGAGAGCCTGAAGCGTGGAGAGACAAGCGAGAGGAGGGTGGGGGTAGGGAGAAAGTAGCATAGAGTACAATAGGTGAGTGGGGGAGGGGATGAAGGTGATAGGCCAAGGAGGAGAGTGGAGTGGATAGGTGGAAAAGAAGATAGGCAGTTAGGACAAGTCATGGGGATAGTGCTGAGCTGGAAGTTTGGAACGCAGGTGAGGTGGGGGAAGGGGAAATGAGGAAACTGTTGAAGTCCACACCGATGCCCTGGGGTTGAAGTGTTCCGAGGCGGAAGAGGAGGCGTTCTTCCTCCAGGCATCTGGTGGTGAGGGAGTGGCGGTGAAGGAGGCCCAGGACCTCCATGTCCTCAGCAGAGTGGGAGGGGGAGTTGAAATGTTGGGCCATGGGGCGGTGTGGTTGATTGGTGCGGGTGTCCCGGAGATGTTCCCTAAAGCGCTCTGCTAGGAGGCGCCCAGTCTCCACAGTGTAGAGGAGACCGCATCGGGAGCAACGGATACAATAAATGATATCAGTGGATGTGCAGGTAAAATTTTGATGAATGTGGAAGGCTCCTTTAGGGCCTTGGATGGAGGTGAGGGAGGAGGTGTGGGCGCAGGTTTTGCAGTTCCTGCGGTGGCAGGGGAAGGTGCCAGGATGGGAGGGTGGGTTGTAGGGATGCGTGGACCTGACCAGGTAGTCACGGAGGGAATGGTCTTTGCGGAAGGCGGAAAAGGGTGGGGAGGGAAATATATCCCTGGTGGTGGGGTCTTTTTGGAGGTGGCGGAAATGTTGGTGGATGATTTGGTTTATGTGAAGATTGATAGGGTGGAAGGTAAGCACCAGGGGCGTTCTGTCCTTGTTACGGTTGGAGGGGTGGGGTCTGAGGGCGGAGGTGTGGGATGTGGACGAGATGCATTGGAGGGCATCTTTAACCACGTGGGAAGAGAAATTACGGTCTCTAAAGAAGGAGGCCATCTAGTGTGTTCTGTGGTGGAACTGGTCCTGCTGGGAGCAGATACGACAGAGGTGGAGGAATTGGGAATACGGGATGGCATTTTTGCAAAAGGTAGGGTGGGAAGAGGTGCAATCCAGGTAGCTGTGGGAGTCGGTGGGTTTGTAAAAAATGTCAGTGTCAAGTCAGTCGTCATTAATGGAGATGGAGAGGTCCAGGAAGGGGAGGGAGGTGTGAGAGACCTGGATTACACCTCTTCCCACCCTACCTCTTGCAAAAATGCCATTCCATATTCCCAATTCCTCCACCTCCGCTGTATCTGCTCCCAGGAGGACCAGTTCCACCACAGAACACACCAGATGGTCTCCTTCTTTAGAGACCGCAATTTCCCTTCCCACATTGTTAAAAATGCCCTCCAATGCATCTCGTCCACATCCCACACCTTTGCCCTCAGACCCCACCACTTTAATTGTAATAAGGACAGAACGCCCCGGGTGCTCACTTTCCACCCTACCAACCTTCGCATAAACCAAATCATCCACCAACATTTCCGCCACCTCCAAAAGGACACCACCACCAGGGATATATTTCCCTCCCCACCCCTTTCCACCTTCCACAAAGACCGTTCCCTCCGTGACTACCTGGTCAGGTCCACACCCCCCCCCCGCCCCCTACAGCCCACCCTCCCATCCTGGCACCTTCCCCTGCCACCGCAGGAACTGCAAAACCTGCGCCCATACCTCCTCCCTCACCTCCATCCAAGGCCCTAAAGGAACCTTACACATCCAAGGTTTTACCTGCACATCCGCTAATATCATTTATTGTATCCGTTGCTCCCGATGCGGTCTCCTCTACATTGGGGAGACTGGGCGCCTCCTAGCAGAACGCTTTAGGGAACATCTCCGGGACACCCGCACCAATCAACCACACCGCCCTGTGGCCCAACATTTCAACTCCCTCTCCCACTCTGCCGAGGACATGGAGGTCCTGTGCCTCCTTCACCGCCGCTCCCTCACCTCCAGACGCCTGGAGGAAGAACGCCTCATCTTCTGCCTCGGAACACTTCAACCCAAGGGCATCAATGTGGACTTCAACAGTTTCCTCATTTCCCCTTCCCCCACCTCACCCGCGTTCCAAAACTTCCAGCTCAGCACTGTCCCCATGACTTGTCCTACCTGCCTATCTTGTTTTCCACCTATCCACTCCACCTTCCTCCCTGACCTATCACCTTCATCCCCTCACCCACTCACCTATTGTACTCTATGCTTCTTTCTCCCCACCCTCATCCAGCTTATCTCTCCACCCTTCAGGCTCTCTGCCTTTATTCCTGATGAAGGGCTTTTGCTCGAAACATCGATTTTACTGCTCCTCGGATGTTGCCTCACCTGCTGTGCTCTTCAAGCACCACTAACCCAGAATCTGATTTCCAGCATCTGCAGTCATTGTTTTTACCCACTGTTATGCAAGGTCTGGTCTATTCTTCCTTGAAGAGTCTGTAGCTACTGATTTGTCAACTCATCCACATACATTGATCACTATCATCAGAGTTAGGTTTCTCTTCACTGACAAATTTCCCACGCCTACTACAATCTTTAAGTTGATTATCTCTCTGTTGTACAACTTCATAGGATTCTGTAGCTGTGCATAGTGATTGACGGGTTCATTTTCAACTTAAGCCCCAACATGTGCCTCTATAAGTTATGATCATTTGGAGTTCAAAGCTTGCCTTCACGGCCTTCAAAATTTCTTGTGTCTGATTTTTCTGTTCTTCAAAAGAGATTTCAGATGGAATACTTTTTGAAATAGACTCTGCCTGATGGTGATAAAAGTGTAGCTACTCATAGCTGAACTAGATTGTTAATTAAGGTAAAAACAATGACTGCAGATGCTGGAAACCGGATTCTGGATTAGTGGTGCTGGAAGAGCACAGCAGTTCAGGCAGCATCCGAGGAGCAGTAAAATCAAGTCTGTCAAAATTTTATAGTTTTGCCAAAACTGTCAGTTCTGTTTCATCACCTTTTCTTTCTCTCAGCACCAAGGCAGGAGATGTTTTAGACATCCTGCCTTACCTAGTGTACGAGGATTGGCTAGTTCAGTTGGCTGGACAGTTTGTTTGCAGTGCAGCATAATAACAGCAACGTAATAATAATAATTGCTGCGCTTATTAAAGTTATCATGAAGGAGTCTCCTTCTTAACCCCTGCCCTTGCCTGAGGTACAGTCACCATCAGGTTAAACCACGACCAGTTATCTCTCTCTAACAAGAGAACAACCCTATTGTCAAAAGGAATGATTTACTATTTTTTTTAACTAAATAAAAAAATCCAAAAGAACTGTGGATACTGGAAATCAGAAACCGAAACATCAATTGCTGGAAAAGCTCAGCTGGTCTGGCAGCACCTAGAGTCATAGAGATGTACAGCATGGAAATAGACCCTTCGTTCCAACCCGTCCATGCCAACCAGATATCCCAACCCAATCTAGTCCCACCTTCCAGCACCCGGCCCATATCTCTCCAAACCCTTCCTATTCATATACCCATCCAAATGCATCTTAAATGTTGCAATTGTACCAGCCTCCACCACATCCTCTGGCAGCTCATTCCATACATGTACCACCCTCTGTGTGAAAAAGTTGTATTGTGTGTTAGGTCTCTTTTGTATTTTTCCCTTCTCACCCTAAACCTATGCCCTCTAGTTCTGGACTCCCCGACCCCAGGGAAAAGACTTTGCCTATTTATCCTATCCATGCCCCTCAATTTGGTAAACCTCTATAAGACCATAAGACATAGGAGTGGAAGTAAGGCCATTCGGCCCATCGAGTCCACTCCGCCATTCAATCATGGCTGATGGGCATTTCAACTCCACTTACCAGCGTTCTCCCCGTAGCCCTTAATTCCTCGAGACAACAAGAATCTATCAATCTCTGCCTTGAAGACAGTCCCGGCCTCCACTGCACTCCGTGGCAATGAATTCCACAGGCCCACCACCCTCTGGCTGAAGAAATGTCTCTGCATTTCTGTTCTGAACTGACCCCCTCTAATTCTAAGGCTGTGTCCATGGGTCCTAGTCTCCTCGCCTAATGGAAACAATTTCCTAGCGTCCACCCTTTCCAAGCCATGTATTATCTTGTACGTCTCTATTAAGTCTCCCCTTAATCTTCTAAACTCCAATGAATACAATCCCAGGATCCTCAGCCGTTCCTCAAATGTTAGACCTACCATTCCAGGGATCATCCGTGTGAATCTCCGCTGGACACGTTCCAGTGCCAGTATGTCCTTCCTGAGATGTGGGGACCAAAACTGGACACGGTACTCCAAATGGGGCCTAACCAGAGCTTTATAAAGTCTCAGTAGCACATCTCTGCTTTTATATTCCAACCCTCTTGTGATAAGCGACAACATTGCATTCGCTTTCTAAATCACTCAAGGACTCAACCTGCATGTTTACCTTTAGAGAATCCTCGACTAGCACTCCCAGATCCCTTTGTACTTTGGCTTTACGAATTTTCTCACCGTTTAGAAAGTAGTCTATGCTTTTATTCTTTTTGCCAAAGTGCAAGACCTCGCACTTGCTCACGTTGAATTCCATCAGCCATTTCCTGGACCACTCTCCCAAACTGTCTAGATCCTTCTGTAGCCTCCCCACTTCCTCAGTACTACCTGCCTGTCCACCTAACTTCATATCATCTGCAAACTTCGCTAGAATGCCCCCAGTCCCTCATCCAAATCATTAATATATAATGCGAATAGCTGTGGCCCCAACACTGAACCCTGCGGGACACCGCTCGTCACCGGCTGCCATTCCGAAAAAGAACCTTTTAACCCAACTCTCTGCCTTCTGTTAGACAGCCAATCCTCAATCCATCCCAGCAGCTCACCTCGAACACCATGGGCCTCACCTTACTCAGCAGCCTCCCGTGTGGCACCTTATCAAAGGCCTTTTGAAATTCTAGATAGACCACATCCACTGGGTTTCCCTAGTCTAACCTACTTGTCATCTCTTCAAAGAATTCCAACAGGTTTGTCAGGCATGACCTCCCCTTACTAAATCCATGTTGACTTGTTCTAATCAGACTCTGCTCTTCCAAGAATTTAGAAACCTCATCCTTAATGATGGATTCTAGAATTTTACCAACAACCGAGGTTAAGCTAATTGGCCTATAATTTTCCATCTTTTGTCTTGATCCTTTCTTGAACAAGGGGATCACAACAGCCATCTTCCAATCATCCAGGACCTTTCCTGACTCCATTGACTCTTGAAAGATCTCAACCAATGCCTCCACTATAAGGTCACCCCTCAGCCTCCGATGCTCCAGGGAAAACAGTCCCAGCCTGTTCAGCCTCTCCCTGTAGCTCAGATTCTCCAACCCTGGCAACATCATTGTAAACCTTTTCTGAACCATTTCAAGTTTCATAACATCCTTCTGATAGGAGGGAGACCAGAATTGCACACACTATTCCAACAGTGGCCGAACCTGTCCTGTACAGCCACAACATGACCTCCCAACTCCTGTACTCAATACTCTGACCAATAAAGGAAAGCATACCAAACACCTTCTTCACTATCCTATCTATCTGCGACTCCACTTTCAAGGTGCTATGAACCTACACTCCAAGGTCTCTTTGTTCAGCAACACTCCCTAGGACCTTACCATTAAGTGTATAAGTCCTGCTAAGATTTGCTTTCCCAAAATGCAGCACCTTGCATTTATCTGAATTAAACTCCATCTGCCACTTCTCAGCCCATTGGCCCATCTGGTCAAGATCCTGTTGTAATCTGAGGTAACCCTCTTCGCTGTCCACTACACCTCCAATTTTGGTGTCATCTGCAAACTTACTAACTGTACCTCTTATGCTAGTATCCAAATCATTTATGTAAATGACAAAAAGTAGAGGACCCAGCACTGATCCTTGTGGCACTCCACTAGTCACAGGCCTCCAGTCTGAAAAACAAACCTCCACCACCATTCTCTGTCTTCTACCTTTGAGCCAGTTCCGTGTCCAAATGGCTAGTTCTCCCTGTATTCCATGAGATCTAACCTTGCTAATCAGTCTCCCATGGGGAACCTTGTCGAACGCCTTACTGAAGTCCATATAGATCACATCTACTTCTCTGCCCTCATCAATCTTCTTTGTTACTTCCTCAAAAAACTCAATCAAGTTTGTGAGACATGATTTCCCATGCACAAAGCCATGTTTACTATCCCTAATCAGTCCTTGCCTTTTCAAATACATGTACACCCTGTCCCTCGGGATTCCCTCCAACAATCTATGGAGGAAAATCAGAGTTAGCACCATTGAGTCCAGTAATCATCCATGTGAACTCAATGATGGAAGGCAACAGGACCCAAAATGCTAACTCCGATTTCTGTCCACAGCTGCTGCCAGACCTGCTGAGGTTTTCCAGCAATTTCTCTTTCTATTTTGTTTTATCCCAATGTTTCAGCTGTGACCTGCTTCTTTGTTATTTTTCCGTGACTTTAACCAACTTTCAGCTCTTCTGAGCATTACAGCATCCCTCTTTCAGTATTCTATTTAGCTCTACAACACTCAATCATAATTCCACCCTGACACCATGTTACAAGCTCACATTATGACCAGTTTAGCTTCCACTGTGCCTTTTATTGAGTTACCTGTAAGATGGATACCTCCAGTCATTGCCTCCTGGTGAAGGTCATATGACTATGGCAAGCCAGGAAGCAAACTAGCACACTCCCAAATAGAAAATGCAGAAACAGCTGCTGTAGAAAAGGAACATCACAGCTCCAGAATAATCTTGAAACATCATGACAGGTTGATACATTCCTTTCTGAAAGCTCTCTCAAATTTGCACTTTGTATTTGACAACCCACTGGGAGCATAGCTGCTGCACTCTAAGATTTTTATAGAAATTTGTCAAACTACCTTTCCTCAGTGAACAACCCAAATGAAATAGCCAAATGTTTAAACCGGTACCACGGATCATTTTCCTTAAGAATTTTGGCCTTTACCAAATTACCTTTGATTATCCTGTAATGTTATTTGTGTGTGTGCATTGCAGAAGTCATAGGAATGTACTATACCTTTATCTGAATGAGTTTTATTTAAAAAGCTAGCCTTTAACTGATATAACTTAGAAAGGTCTCAATTGGTGGTGGGATCTGGAAGGACACCCCGGAACATCCCAACCTGAAGTAAATAGTGAAGAGACAGGAGGTAGGTGGATTCAGGTGCCACACCTTCCCATCTCCAAACACGCCACCTCTACAAGCACAAAATATGACCCATTGTCTCGATCTAGAAGTCCAGAAATGGGTCGATTGTTCAAATGTTAACACAACCTTGTCAGACAAACTGAAAATAACTTCTAACTTTAATTAATTGTCTGAATTGCATTCACTTCAGGATTTTTAACTGTTTTCATCTCGAATTGAGTGCACATTTAACACTTTAACCTGCAGCATGAAAGTTATATTCCTAAAACTGAAAGTTATATTTTAAAATAGATGCCTCACAAACTAACAACACCCTTGATTGCAGTCTGAGGGAATTTCATGAATATACCGCCTAGTGCAGCCTAGAATCACTGACAACAACTTTTGCATTTCCCCGTTGGTCTACACATGTCCATTCTCCGGAAGTTGCTGTCATTTTCAATGGAGTAATGATGGTGAATTCTGACAATTTCAGTGCCATTGCAACTGCAAAACGAGGACTATAAATGCTCTTACAAACCATAATAGCAATCTATTTCCTACTGGCCAGTAAACAAGTAGCTTTTATCTTCCTGCTTTCAAGGAGAAAAAAACTGCTCTCAGAAACCATAAGCAATTGAACATAAGAAAGAAAAAAAGATAAAGGTTTTATTTTCCCCAAGCTGAAGATAATAATAGAACAAGCACTAAGATTACTTTGGGCAATATTACTAACAGTTTTTATTAGCCATTGTAGGAAATTACATGACATAAATGCACTTTAAAAAAAATCAACACAGCTAATTATTCACAGACAAATTCAATTGAGTGAATACACAATTTCAGATCCACTGGCTGACTTTTCCAATCAGCAGATTTTAACTTAGCCATGAGGCCTTTCAAATAATTTCTCTGTCTACATTTTGAAAGTCAATAATGGTAAGTTGTTTCAGAAAGAGTTAATAACTAGTGGCAGTCAGAACCCAAAGGATGCATTTAATGCCTTCAGGAGGGGAAGAGGAGGATTAGTGAAGCAAATGAGGTTGAAAAACAGGCATTATTTGGAATGCCACATTCTGTTTATCACTGGAAATGTATTAAATATTAACCTTTGTTTTCTAACTTTAAATTACAAAGCATACCTTCTGCATAATGAGATGACCTAACGAGTGAAATCTTCTTCATGGGTTGGTACTGCAGGTCAGCATTGTCTCAGCCACAGAACAAGATGCTGCACCTGAAATCACATTTAACGACCTTGGAAAAATTGATGGATACATTAAAGATACATTTTGCAATTAACCAATACTCTGGTAGGTTTTGTTTTCTATTCACTCATGGGATGTGGGTATTGCTGGCTGAGCCAACATTTATTGCCTGTCCTGAGTTGGCCTTGAAAAGGCTGTGGTGAGTTGCCTTCTTGAACTGCTGCAGTCAATGTGCTTTGGGTAGACCATGGAATACATACACTGAAGTAGCCAAAGGAGAATCATAATTGCAGATAGTGCTGAAGAAACTCAGCAGGTCTAGCAACATCTGTGAGGAGAGAAACATTATTAAAGTTTTGAGTCCAATGAGACCTTTCTTTCAGCTGTTTCCCTCTCCACAGATGTTGTCAGACCTGCTAAGTTCTCCAGCCCTGTCTGTTTTTATTTCAGCATCTGCAGTATTTTGCCTTTATTTGAGAAAACAACAATAGACTCGGCATACTGATGCTGAATTTCATCTGCTTCGCTTCTACTTCTGGGAAGGAGATAGTGAAGACCTACAACAGTGTGTTTGATGGTTAACCTTTCTTGGAAATGGCCTAGTAAGCCATTCAGTTCAAGGGCAATTGACCTTACCACCAAATAGTTAAGTTTTCACATTCTCCCCGTGTCTGCGCAGGTTTCCTCCAGGTGCTCCGGTCTCTTCCCACAATCCAAATATGTGCAGGTCAGGTGAATTGGCCTTGCTAATTTGCCCATAGTGTGAGGTGCATTAGTCAGGGGTAAATGTAGAGTAATCATGGTGGGTTACTCTTCAGAGGATCGGTGTGGACTTGTTGGGCCAAATGGCCTGTTTACACACTGTAAGGAATCTAATTTAAGAGCAGAGACTGAGGTACAATTTGCTGGTAAGACTTTGACTGCCACCATGGTGGTATAGGTAGGGTATAAGTGGGAAATAAAGCCATGGGTAGTAAGATACAATAAAGAGAAAGTTGTGATAATATGGACCAGGTCTCCTTGAAAGCCAAGACAGCAGTACATCTATGCTACAAAAGGATATTCTGGTGTGAAACGTCCAGGGGTAGCAAATGTTAATTCACAAAGTGCAAGTGAGCAATAGCAGGTTGAATAAGGTAAGATCTGAGCAAAAAATCTTGGTACAAATATGGATGGGGCAGCTGGGGTTACTAGACCTAAAGAGCTGTTAATGCCTGTCTCAATATTCTCCTTAAAATAATGCCAAACAGGTCCATTAAATTTATTAGTTTATTGGCTTTATTAGATTAGATTACTTACAGTGTGGAAACAGGCTCTTCGGCCCACACCAACCCTCCAAAGATCAACCCACCCAGACCTATTCCCCTACACCTAACACTACGGGCAATTTAGCACGGCCAGTTCACCTCACCTGAACATTTTTGGACCGTGGGAGAAAACCGGAGCAAACTCCACACAGACACGGGGAGAATGTGCAGACTCCACACAGACAGTTGCCTGAGGTGGGGATTGAACCCGGGTCTCTGGGGCAGCAATGCTAACCACTCTGCCAGCATGCCACCCATACTTAGACTTGTATAGGATAGTTGGGAAGGAGTGATATGTTAGAACAGAAATGGGAGTGGGTAGTAAATATAAAAAGAGCTTAAAGTTTGGTATGAACTTCCTGGTAAAATAGTGGGGACACAAATCCAGGAATCATTCCAGATCCAGTAATGTTCTGTTACAGGGTCACATTCAATTCTATGTATGGGTGACTTAAGTTGGCCGAAGAATTGATTCATCAATAATTGTATTTGTCCTTCTAATAAATTCAGGACTTCCATGAGGAACATTATTGATCTCACTAGTTGTTCCTTCATTCTTTTCTCAACATCATTGTTGAAATAATATGCTTTTGAACTGAATACCAGACCATTTCCAAGGGACAATTAGCATCATAGGTCTGGAGTCTTGTGTAGGCCTGGACAATAGACTTTCTTCCCTGAAGGAATTCTTAAATCAGACCAGTTATTACACCAATCAAAGAAGATGGGAATGGAGTAGCTTTATATTCCAGATTCATTAGTTGGGTTTTTAAATTGCTTCGGATGCTGTGGTGGGATTAGAAACCACATCCGCACAGCATTAGACTGAGCTTCTAAACAACTAGATCAGTGACATTATCACTACAACAGCATCTCCACTGTATGGTAAGTGGATTGACACAATGCTCAAATGTTTTCAATTATACCACGAGACCAAAAGTCCAAAGATAATGAGTTTAAGTCCTACCTTGGCAGGCTGTGAAATTGAATTCAATACATGTAATCAATTGTACACTGATAACACAAAATAAAAATTGCCATGAAATTGCAATTGTCATAGAATCCCAACCATTTTGTTAATGCTTTTCAGGAATAATTCATTCTTTGACAAAGGGTCAGTTAGATTTGAAACGTCAGCTCTTTTCTCTCCTTACAGACGCTGCCAGACCTGCTGAGATTTTCCAGCATTTTCTCTTTTGGTTTTACATTCTATCCTTGCCTAGTCTAACCTGCAGATGACTGCTAAATGTGTCTTAATGTCCTTAAAAGTTGTCTATTGCATTCATTCTTGGTACAACAAAAGGATGGGCAATAGATATGTGAAAAATATTTTTAAATATATCCATTTTAATGGTTTCAAAGCAACATTTTAATGCGACTGAAACAAATGCATTCCCTCGACCTTACTGAATAACTGGTGACTGCCAATAACACCATAATTCTTATGTGGGTGATTTGCACCTGGTTTGGCAGAGATAGGCCAAAGACACTGGAGCACTCAGTTATAAGTGAGGTCTAGATTGACTGGCTGTTTCTTGGCATGCCAACAGTGCGAGTGCTAGTCTCTCAATTCTGGGGGACTGATCGTTATCATAATGACCCTTTTGCTAATTTTCTAATGGCTGCCCCAACATAGCTGGATAATGGTCATTTACAAATGGAGCCAACAAGCACATTTTCCAAGCAAGTAATCCTGACTGTATGTGTAAGGTAATGCTGAAGTAGTGATTGCAGATGCATAAGATATAAAGGAAAATATATAATTCATGTATAACAGAGTAAAAAGGGAAAGAACTGTATTTGGGTAAGTCATGATTTTATTTTTTCAAATATTTGAAAGGGGAATTAAAGAAAATATCACAAAAAGACAACTGTTTAAAAATATCTTGTAATATTACTTTCACTTGTCTGCCGAAGGAAAAAAATATATTTTTGAAGATTTTTTTTCAGCATGATATTGATCTTTTATATTTAACCAGGGTTTTTTTTTGCTAGTAATTAATGCATTCATTCATTAATTTTATGTAAACATTATTTGACCAAATTTAATTCTTGTGCTTGAAATAATCAATTTTCCTATATTATCAGATTGACAACATTTCAGGAGCACTTAATCAGCTGAAAAGTAATTCGGAATTCTCTAACGTGCTGTGAAAGTGTAAATGAATTTCTTTCTTTTATGAAGTCTAGCATTTTGCTTTCATTGATGTTCTTGACCCCTCACTCCTTGACTTTAGAAGAAACCTTCACCCATTTAAAATAAATGGGCTAATCTCTCGATTAAAAAGCAAACAAATTTTGATGAGATTTTGAAGACAAATGTGAATAATGAGATGGATCTAAAGTGCATACACTTTATAAACTGGAATTGTGCTGCCTGCATCTCTATGTGGGCAAAACATTAGGTGTTCATGACCTGTGTCTGAACTAAGTATTAGGTCCTTTTTAATGTAAGTAAGCACTAGTGAACTCTTTATGGGTGCTCAATAGGTAGCCACTATAAATCACATTTATGACCATGGGGGTCAGGTTTGATAGGTGTGCCTCAGGCCTATCCATTCAGGGATCAAAATTGTTCCTCTTCCTCCATTTTCCCACCCGATTTTCAGCTCAAGCTCATTTTTTTGTCTCACTAAGTGTTTGTCAATTGCTATCATATGCTGTAATTTTAAGGTTATTCTTTTGCTTGTGCTGTCTACACATTTCTACAAATTCTTCCAGGGAGGGGGTATTAATCAGTTAACATTTGTCTGGAGAGGTGCAAATTTTCTGACTTTTGATCTTCAAATGTTGTGACAGTTGGTAATCTGTTATTTTCCATTTTATATAATAGTTGTTCTGCATTACCAGAATCTAATGTAATCATCTGGTTCAATTAGAAAATCTGTGGGGGATTGTTTTGTAAAGGAGCAGAGTAGTGGCCATTTATGTTAATAGTCTGCTGATAGAGAAGTTTCACCTCAAAAAAAGATTTACTTTAATTCAGTGTAATTGAACAGCTTTGCGCTACATCATATCTTGCTCATTTTTATGAGTAACAATAGTTTAGGCTAGCAATCTGTCAAAAGGAGATTAAGCAACAAAAGTAAAATGATTTTACTTTCATGCTGTACAGTAATTTGGAACTCCAAAATAAAATGCTTGGTGAGGGCATTCTGCTGCTGTAACATGCCTCATCAGGATATTTGACTAGTTATTGTTTGCAGACTGAAATAAAAAAAACTGATCGTCCTTTAATTCCCTGTGAGCCAGCCCTGGTTTGTTTGCAAATGTATTAATCTCCATTACTGGAAGACTGCCTAGACAGTCACAAGACCTGATGACTCACAGGTCACTGGAACAGCTTAGATTGAAGTAAAAGGGCTATCAGTAATAGATGCAGCTTTAATGTACAAAAATGTTGTTATACTAAAACAGTTTTCAAAGCAAGATTATTCTTTTAGAATAAAAATGCACCTTTCTAGGAATATATAATGGATCATAATAAAAGGTTAGTTTTCTTATTTTATAAAAATTTTTAGAATACTAGGCACCATGCAACCCATTGAATATACGATTCCTGTTAAGAGTGAAGTGACTCAACCTATTAGTCTCGATGCAGTTCTGTTTCAGATAAAGTCACAACCCTGTTAATCATTTCCTATCTTTCCTTACTCGCAATTTATTTTAAGCTTGCCTTTAAAAATCGCAAGTTTAGTTATTCATCACCGATACAAAAAAAAATCCTCTGACACTGCATAAATGATTTTCGGGGTAAAATTGGGCTGGGAAGAAGAAGGGCTTGGAGATCAAAATGCAGGATGAGTCCACGCGGGTTACTTCTGAATCAGGAAGTAAGCAATCTTATGCTGCCTGCCAGGGTAAATGATTGCAGCCTGCAGCTAGTGGTTAGCACCCTGTTGACTGGCTGCATGCTTCAGCAGAGGGCATAAAATCATGGGAGGCAAGCAAAAGTTGAAATTAGCCTGCACTACTAAAAGGTAAAAAATGAGGTCTGCAGATGCTGGAGATCACTGCACTACTAAAAGTCAATTTTAAAGATGAGCTGTACTGTGGCTGAAACGAGTGCAGCAAGTTATTATGAATGTGATTTTGGTCTGCGGAATTTCATCAAGTAGCCTCCAAGATTTTCAAACAAAGCACTAGAGGCCGTGGCACTAGATCTGGAGAATAAACCATGCTCAACAGTTAAAGTGTCAAAGAGTCCTCCACACAAATTTGGAAAGGAAACTGGGGATAGTAGCTTTGACTGTTGCTGCCAGACAAAAGTTCAGTAAACTCCGCACATACTAATCAATGTCATAACCCACCAACGGTAACATTACAATCAGGCATTGCTCAATGCACCACACCTACATCACTCAGCGAGCCATAATCCCTATCAGTCATGACACAGACCTAAAATCATACCTTTGCCTCATCATCAGACAATTTGCATTTTTGCCAGGTTTGCACCCACGCCTTACAGCTTGCATACATTGCTGGATATTCAATCACACAGCAGGCATATCATTGAAACACAATTCACTATCACATACTTTCTTGCAGGGGACCAGTTGAGTCACAACCAGAGGCATTAAGAGCTATGAGTATGGGGATAAGTGTTGTTGCACATCCTGAAGGCGACAGTGCGTGCTGACATGTTGAAAGGTAAGCTCATAGCCAGCAGGGGCATAAGAAAATAAAGAAAACAACTTTAATCTTAATTACAGTTAAGATTATTGTAATCTTAAATTACACTTAATCTTACTTATCACATCTCGTTTTCCCCTCATGCCACATCTCTTCTGAATTATAAGTTGCAGATAACGTATGCACGCTTATCTTAGTTTCCCCTCCTTTGGCTACAATACTCCTATTCTGTGTCTTTCTATTTTTACTGGTCAGCCATCGGTGGAGCAGGAAGTAGACAATAACACCTCAGGGACGCCCGGACCAACCAACCCAACCACCCCGTGGCTCAACACTTTAACTCTCCCTCCCACTCCACCGAGGACATGCAGGTCCTTGGACTCCTCCACCGGCAAAACATAACACGACGGTTGGAGGAAGAACGCCTCATCTTCCGCTTGGGAACCCTCCAACCACAAGGGATGAACTCAGATTTCTCCAGTTTCCTCATTTCCCCTCCCCCCACCTTGTCTCAGTCGGTTCCCTCAACTCAGCACCGCCCTCCTAACCTCCAATCTTCTTCCTAACCTCTCCGCCCCCACCCCACTCCGGCCTATCTCCCTCACCTTGACCTCCTTCCACCTATCACATCTCCATCGCCCCTCCCCCAAGTCCCTCCTCCCTACCTTTTATCTTAGCCTGCCTGGCACCCTCTCCTCATTCCTGATGAAGGGCTTATGCCCGAAACGTCGAATTTCCTGTTCCTTGGATGCTGCCTGACCTGCTGTGCTTTAACCAGCAACACATTTTCAACAATAATGGTGAAGCCACACATTACTCCATTTCAAATTCACAACTTCTACCTCAGAAACTGAAACTGCACATAACACAAAGAATGTAATAAAAGTCTGATTCTATGAGGGCAAGAGGCAAGAATTGTGCAGATGTTAACTTGCAGAAGGCAAAAGGCCACACGAGTTCTACTGCAGAGGTCTCAAATGGGGACATCATTGGCACAGGCTACATAGGAATATCCATTTGTCATCTTATCACTTGGTGAGAAGGAAGCTCTTTCTCTACACCTCATTTGACCAGAACAGTCTTTCCTTTGGAAGAAAGACAAAATAATGCAAATTCTGCAAATCTGTGGCAAGTACAGAGAATAGTAGAGAAACTTAGCAGGAGACTGGTAGCATCTGTGGAAAGAGAAACAGGGTTAACATTTCTCTCTCCACAGATGCAGACAGACCAGGTTATTTTCTGCAACATTCTTTGTGTTTCTTTTTCTTTTTGAAAGGAGGTGCTTACCAATTCAGTGAATCATTAAGTTTGCACGCGCTATGACACTAAAAGTTCTTTTAAAGGAGGCGAACAGTATTAATTGGGCTTAAACGAAGCAGAAAATGCTGGAGTAACTTAGCAGGTGTAGCAACATCTATAGAGAGGGAAATAGAGTTAATGTTTCGCGTCTAGTGACCCTTCATCAGAAGTGAAAATAGTGAGGAAAATGCGGTATTAATGCTGATGACGTGTTGGAGGAAGTGAAGAGAATACATGGAGATGTGATTTGGAGAAAGGGAGAGAGAAAAGGAGAATGTTCATGGTAGGCCGAGAGAGAGAGAGAAAGTGAGTGAGAGTGTGTGAGTGAGAGAGTGTGTGTGTGAGTGAGAGTGTGAGAGTGTGTGTAGAGGAAGGTGCTCATATTCTGAAATAGTTAAAACTCACTGCTGAACCTAAAGGCTGTAAGATGACTTTGCAGCATGGCCAAGGTGATTGCCTAATTGTGGAGGAACTGCCTCCCATCCATACTTTTCCATTTCAATGACTTTGGAATGTAGAAGGTAAATGATACAAAAGTTCAGCCATCTTTGTGGTTGCAATTTCAACTCATGAGAATACAGCCTCAGATTTTTAAAACTTCAGTGAAAGGGTTTCCAGCCATTACATTTCAAGGAATCGCTTCTGACCAAGCCATGGTTTGATGACAATGTACACAATGAAATTCTTGGCGTATTTGCACTTCTATCAGAAAGTGTGCAATGTTTCGGAACACTGAAGCATCCAGCATTTATTTTGCATAGGGTTATGCACAGAGCTTCATCTTTCCTAAACTGCATGTATGCACTGTGGCTGTCATTTTAGATCTCTAATAACGTTGACAAAACAGGGGCTACTCATCCAAATCTTGCAGCTTTCGGATTTTATTAAGCATGCACCTTATCTCCCCTTTGGTTGTGTGTTGTTTTTAAGTATCGAAATGAAGACTAGTGCATATCTCTACAATTAGCTATCACACTTATTAACCTAAGTAATAATTCCTGCATTTTTTAATACTGTAAAATCAAAATTATTTTCCCCTTCTCAAATGACCCACGTTTTCTTATCTGTATTGAACAATTAGGACCAGATTTGATTTGATTTGAGACAGGGTAACTGGACATGAAAGATGAATTGATTTCCCTCCCCAGATGCTGCCAGACCTGCTGAGCTTTTCCAGCAATTTCTGCTTGTATCTCAGTGAAAAGACTGTTTTGTATGCTAACCAGATAAATCATACCATCCATAAGTAAATCAGAACAGAATGCAGAATATAGGGTTACAGCTGCAGAAAAGGTACAGAGAAAGACCAATTAGTACAAAGTCATAGAAATGTGCAACATGGAAACAGACCTTTCAGTCCAACATGTCCATGCTGACCAGATATCCTAACCTAATCTTGTCCCATTTGCCAGCTCTTGGCCCATATCACTCTAAACCCTTCCTATTCATATACCCATCCAAATGCCTTTTAAATGCTGTAATTGTACCAGTCTCCATCACTTTCTCTGGTAGCTCATTCTATATGCACACCACCCTCTACATGAAAAAGTTGCCTCTTAGATCCCTTTCATATGTTTCCCCTCTCACTTTATGCCTTTGCCCTCTAGTTCTGGACTCCCCCACCCTAGGGAAAAGACTTTGTCTATTTATCCTATTCATGCCCCTCATGATTTTATAAACCTCTATAAGGTCACTTCTCAGCCTCTGACGCTCCAAGGAAAATAACCCCAGCCTGTTCAGCCTCTCCTTATAGCTCAAATCCTCCAACTCTGGTGACATCTTTGTAAATCTTTTCTGAATCTTTTCAAGTTTCACAACATCCTTCCAGTAGGAAGGAGACGAGAATTACATGCAAAATTCCAAAAGTGAACTAATCAATACCCTATACAGTTGCAACATGACCTCCCAACTCCTGTACTCAATACTCTGACCAATAAAGGAAAACATACCAAATGTCTTCTTCACTACTCTATCTACCTGTGACTCTACTTTCTAGGAATTATGAACCTGTACTCCAAGGTCTCTTTGTTCAGCAACATTCCCCAAGTCCTTACCATTAAGTGTATGAGTCTGCGCTGATTTGCTTTTCCAAAATGCAGCACCTCACATTTAACTTAATTAAATGCCATCTGCCACTCCTCAGCCCATTTGTCCATCTGATTAAGTTCCCATTGTATTCTGAAGTAACTTTCTTCTCTGTCCACTACACCTCCAATTTTGGTGTCATCTGCAAACTTACTAAATATATCTCCTATGTTCATATCCAATTCACTTATCTAAATGATGAAAAGTAATGGACCCAGCACTGATCCTTGTGGCACTTCACTGGTCACAGGCCTCCAATCTGAACAGCAACCCTCCACCACCACCCTCTGTCTTCTACCTTCGAGCCAGTTCTGTATACAAATGGCTAGTTCTCCCTGTATTCCATGAGATCTAACATTGCTGACCAGTCTTCCATGGGAACCTTGTCGATCACCTTACTGAAGTTCATATAGATCACGTCTATTGCTCTGTCTTCATCAATCCTCTTTGTTATTTCTTCAAAAAGCTCAGTCAAGTTTGTGAGACATGATTTCTCACGCACAAAGCCATGCTGACTATCCATAATCAGTCCTTGCCTTTCTAAATACATGTCAATATATGAGAGGTCCATTCATTAGTCTGAAAATAGGGCAGAAGAAGCTGTTCTTCAATCTGCTGGTAACTGCCTCCAAATTTTTGTATCTTCTGCTGATGGAAGAGGGTGGATGAGAGTATAACCAAGGGGGGAGGGATCTTTGATTACGTTGACTGCTTTCCTAAGGTAGCAGGAAGTGTAGACAGAGTCAATGAAAGGAAGGCTGGTTTTCATGATGAACTGACTGCGTTCACAACTCTTTTTAATTTCCTATTGGAAGGATATTGAGAAACTTGAAAGGGTTCAGAAAAAATTTACAAGGATGTTGCCAGGGTTGGAGGTTTTGAGCTACAGGGAGAGGTTGAATAGGCTGTAGCTGTTTTCCCTGGAGCTTTGGAGGCTGAGGGGTGACCTTATAGAGGTTTATAAAATCATGAAGAGCATGGATAGGACAAGTAGACAAAGTCTTTTCCCTGGGTGGGGGAGTTCAGAACTAGAGGCCATAGGTTTAGGGTGAGAGGGGAAAGATATAAAAGAGACCTAAGGAGCAACTTTTTCATGTAGAGGATGGTATGTATGTAGAATAAACTGCCAGAGGATGTGGTGGAGGCTAGTACAATTGCAACATTTAAAAGACATCTGGATGGGTATATGAATAGTAAGGGTTCGGAGGGATATGGGCCCGGTGCTGGCACGTGGGACTGGATTGTGTTGGGATACCTAATTGGCATGAACGGGTTAGACCAAAAGGTCTGTTTCCATGCTGTACATCTTTATGACTATGAGTCCAGGACTCTTGTAGTCCTGGGCAGAACAGTTGCCATAACAAGCTATGCTGCTTCTGGATAGGACGCTTTCTGTGGTACATTGATAAAAATTGGTAGGATTCATTGTGGACATGCCAAATTTCCTTAGCTTTCTGAGGAGGTAGAGGTGCTTTTGTGCTTTCTTGACTTAAGCATCAACATGGATGAATCAGAATAGATTGTTGGTGATATTTACTCCTAGGAACTTGAAGCTCTTGACCACTTGCATCTTAGCATCAGTGATACAGACAGGAATATATCCTCTACTCTGCTTCCTGAAGTCGATGATCAGGTCCTTCATGTTGCTGACGTTGTAGGAGAGGTTATCTTTATACCAACCCACTAAGCTTCACCTACATTTCTACTGCACTTCTCAATGTCTCAGAGAAGAAGTGAGAAATATTATCAAAAACCCCTCAAAAACCCAGTTATAATCTTTCCAAACTCTTTCATCAGGCAGAAGATACAAAAGATTAAACGCACATAGCAACAGGTTCAAGAACAGCGTCTTCCCCACCATTAGTAGACTTCTAAGTGAACCTCTCGAATTTCAAATCGAAGGTTGATCTTGTTTTTGTGCACCTTCTTCGGAGCCATAACTTTGTATTCATCGCTGTGCTCAATCACTCGATGCGTGTCGTATGCTATGATCTGCCTGTACTATGTGCAAAACAAAAACTTTTCACTGTACGTAGTACCCATGACAATAATAAATCAAATCAAAAGCTGTTTATCTCCTTCCTGCACTCAGTCTCATCGTTGTTTAAGATCTGACTCACCACGGTGGTGTCATCAGCAAATTTGTACATGGAAGCAGGACTAAATTTGGCCACACTGTCATGAATGTATCGGGTGTATAAGGGGGCTGAGTATGCAGCCTTGCGGAGCATTGGTGTTGAGGATTACTGTGGAGGAGGTGTTGTCACCACTTGGATTACAAACCATAGATTACAGAGTACTATTAAATGGATCCCAAGTCAGACAGTAAGGAATCCTTTTCTTGATATCCAGTTTATTTGCAATACTTATATCTACCTTTTCCCTATTTTCCCATTCTTCCAGCAGTTTAATATGTTCTCGGTACTTACTCAAACAATGTCTGTTTTTCAGTGTCCTTAAACAATATTATTAGCATGCAATTACCATTAACAATCTACTAGTAAAGGCATTTCACATTGAATAAATGAACTGAAACAAAACCAATCTATGTCAGATTCACAAATTAGTTTCAATAGCTTGACTTAGAGTGTTGGCAGCTTCCGGATCTATCTAAGGAGTGGTAAAATATTCAACTTTATGAACACCAGTTGTCTTGGATTCAAAGCTGTAACCATTGTGAGGAAACCAGAAACATACCACGAGTGAAAAGAAATAAGACAATGTCATAGATGCACAGCAACCACTGAGTCAGCAGGAAGAGAGCACATACAGTGCAGCGGTAATTTTAACCAAATCCACAAGGTAGGAAATGGCATCATCAAATCAGCTGCCTGTTGAAGTCAAATGAAAGTAAAATTTGGGCAGTGTGTGCAAAACCTCAGATCAAACCAAAAATATCACCTTATAAAGTTGTTGTCCTGGTGCAGTTCTGAAGATAGGAGACCTTAAAATACTCTTATCAGTCTGCAAAGTTTGAGCTAGAACTGAAAATTCATAAAAATCTATCTTGTGGGCACCAATTGTTCAACACAAAATCAGCATGGATCCTCTATTGGAGCATCAGGTATTCCTATGTGAGATTACTCTGATCAGCTAATAGAAAATGGCCTGAAGTTTTCCAATGTTGAAGAGCCTTTTATTTTTCACTGTGAAAATGGCTCAAGCTCAAGTGAATCCAGAAACGCCAGTCCCCATCATGATGCCGACAATAATCTTGGGGATGTTGGGAGTGAGAGGTGGAGGCAGGAGGGTTAAAGGAGAGACGATTGCAGGGAGGACTGAGGGCACCTCCCAAGTTGCGCTCCTCTGGTTCATGGTAGCAGCTGCCCATGTGAACTGACAGCTCTCATGCCAAACCCCAGCCGGATTTCCACCAAATAATTTGTGCAGATTGAACCAGTGAAGTTTGTGGAGTTCCTTGATTAGGCAGTGTACCCCTTTAGCGAGAATAGGTACCTTTTCCGCTATTGTCCTGTGACACTTCCGAGGGAGGTAAACTTCCCTTTTGGATTGCTAAAATGTGTATAAAAAGTACATAAGCTATTGGAACAATCTAGATCATTCAATATGTTAAAAGGAATTGTCAAAAGGAATCATCAAGTTGTCAATGCATTTAAACTCCTGCCCCTTTCATATTTGAAAATAAAATGCCTGCAGTTTTCGAAAACAAAATGAATGCTTACTATTTCATTCTGCCTGAGAGTTATCATTGCTGGATTAGTGCAGCATGACTATTCTTACAACCTTCATTTATCACAGCAGGGGTCCTCTAAGTTAACATTTGATTGACAATTCTAAGTGTTTAGTGACTCTATGGAGTACAGCCATCAAATCGAATAGTTGGTTTAAAAGGGGTCTAAAGGAAGTTAAAAGGACCGAATGGACCAGAGAAACAACAAGGTCTAAAAGATGGCTTTGGGACATTGTAACATTTTGTGAACTGTCTACACCAGATCCTATTCTTGCATATTTTATAATTGCTCTGCGCTTCTAAACCTCGATTCTAAGTCTATCAGAATTACTAGCAATGTTCTCCTAAGTCTACTTCCAGGTTTAAAAATTCTACAACTAATGAGCATCGATTACCCGATGCTGGAAGACTGGGGAACCATAGGCCAACAGGCTTCCCGCGAACCTGAACTCCTCATGGAAACCTGGAATTGAGGCCTGACCAATGCCAGAACAAGACCTGATCCCACAGTGACCTGACAAAGAGGCCTGATGAGACCAATTGTAAGACCCTTTGGAGTGCTTGTGATCAAGACTAGTGCCCAGGACCCCACCGAACACAGCCACTTACCTTGCCAGTACTGGGACTACAAATCCAGAGGCCTTCCTACCTCCCACAGGCCCAACCTCATTGAAACCCAGAACCGAGGCCTGACCAGTGCTGGAACAAGGAACGTGGTGTCCTGACATTGAGGAGGCCTAACTGAACCAGCCACAAGATTCCCCGTAATGTTCAAGACTGCAACAGGTGGTCAAGACCCCATCGGGAGCACACACTTTTGGAGCAGTAGACTTCACTCACCGACGTTGGGGATCAAGTAGGAGCAGTTACCTCCATGGACACACGGGAGATGTGCTGGACTTCAGGTGAGACTGAAACTCCCCTCAAGTCCCCCCTCCTCAGCCTACTCCCCCCTCCCCCCACCTTACCCCAGTTCCAACCTTCCAGTTCAGCACCATCCTCATGACCTATCCTACTTGCCAATCTTCCTTCCCACCTATCCACTCCACCCTCCTCTCTGACCTACCACCTTCATCTCCACCTCTATCCACCCTATACATTTGGCTACCTTCTCCCAGCCCCAACCACTCCCATTTATCTCTCCATTCTGGAGGAGCCCTGCCTTCATTCCTGATTAAGGGTGTTTGCCCGAAACATCAATTTTCCTGCTCCTTGGATGCTGTCTGACCTTCTGTGGTTTTCTAGCACCATTCTAATCTAGACTTCAACACACCACCCTGTTCCCTGGCCAATATCTCCATCTCAGGTTTGCTCGTGTACTCCAGCGACGCTCAGTATAAGCTGGAAGAACAGCAGCTCATTTTCTGCTTGGGGACCTTAGACCTTCTGGACTTAATATCAAGTTGAACAATTTTAGGGCTTAAGCTCCTTTCCCCTAACCCCCATACACCAGACCTTGCCATTACATAGGCTAGTACCAAACACTACCCATTGTCTGCCACTAATAGTACCCATGATCACTTATTCATTCCCCCAGACTGATCTTTAATCTTAGTCTGTCCAACCATTTTTCTTTCTCTTTGGACTCGGTCTCTACCTATTGTTTATCTCCACCCACCCATCCTCGGTCTAAAAACCATCCGTTCCCTAGCTACCATCTGTTCCAAAGAAGGATCACTGGTTCTGAAATGTTAACTCTGATTTCTCCACAGGTGCTGCCAGACCTGCTGAGATTTTCCAGCAATTTTTGCTTTTGTTTCTTAGCATTTGAAGCCTTGTACAATTGCAGCAAGACATCCCTGTCCCTATGGTCGAATCCTTTCGCTATGAAGACCAGCATAGTTTCCCTGCTGCACCAGTGCACTGACCTTCAGTGACTGGTGTCCGAGGACATCCATGGATGACATGATGTGGATGAGCTGGTATTGGATCTACCTGATGAAGGAGCAAATCTCTGAAAGTAAGTGCTTCCAAATAAACCTGTTGGACTGTAACCTGGTGTTGTGTGATTTTTAACTTTATCCATGGATGAGGCATTGGGAGCATATGGGGGCTGTGAGGTGTGAGGGCTGGAATGCTGTTTTATGTTTTATATCTTTTAATTAAAATTGGCAAAGTGTTGCTGCACCAAGGCAGGCTGTCCACCCAGCTCTGCCCCAGCACTCTGCAGCATCTACATTCTTTCTAGGTTCAATCCCTGAGAGCCCCAATAATCTATGATCAAAAATCAGAAGTTCCAAGGCACTTACCTCTGTATCAAGTCTGTATTCCCGAACCAGGAGCAACAATTCAGATCAGGGAGACTGACCGACTTAGTTAAGATCCGCCTAGTAGTCAGCTGAATGCATATAAACAGGCAAATATAACATCTAACCTCTAAAGAATGTGTATTCGGAAATATTCACTTAAAGATTAAATTGTCAGTATTTTGATTCATGTCCACCACTCGCCAACAGACACATACTCTCTACCAGACAATGAAAATGAACAGAGACTGCAAAAGGCATTTATGAAATATGGAAGCATTTCTGAATGAAGAAAAAGCAAAAATATCCTCTGAGGAGCTATCACTTGCATTGTTGATGTACCTGGGCAATGTGAAATATGGTATTACATTTAAGCATATACACATTTTAAGAAGAAAAAAAAATACATTTCAATCTAAAACTGCCTGAAACGGAGATAAATTTAGATTCTACTGAATGGATCTGAATCAGCCCAATCTGTTGGATCCATTTCTCATGCTTAACCAGTATGCCAATAGTCTGCTACTGTGAAAGAGAAATACCATTGCTAAGCTTCTAATTATTAGAAGACAATTAATCTTGGTCTGAATGGGAAACTTAGCCATTTGGCAATTTATCAGCACTTTCCTGGTATCCCTAGTACTTCATGTATTGTTTCGTCGGAGCCAACAAAACCTTCAGGGACATTTAAATGATGGCCAAATCTCAAAAGCTAACCAACTAAAGGCTAAACCTACTCCTGGCTAACCTTTTCTTTGATCTACGATTGTGGTATCATTTGTAAATCTGTAATACACTGATGCAAATAAATTAAAACTCGCCCAACCCAATAGTAATGATACTAAAGGCTGGGGCTATTTTCCCTGGAGTGTCAGAGGCTGAGGGGTGACCATATAGAAGGTCCTAAAACCATGTGGGGCACGATAACGTGAATGTCTAAGGTCTTTTCCCAAGGATAGGGAGTCCAAAACTAGAAGGCATAGGTTTATGGGGGGGGGGGGGGGGAGAGGAGAGATATAAAAGGGATCTCAGGGGCAATTTTTTCATGCAGAGGATAGTGGGTGTATGGAATGAGCTGCCAGAAGAAGTGATGGAGGCTTCTTCAATTACAACATTTAAAGTATCTGGATGGATCCGTGAATAGGAAAGGTTTTGAAGGATATCAACCAAATGCTGGCAAATGGAACTAGATTAATTTAGGATATCTGGTTGGCATGGATAGATTGTATTGAAGGGTGTATTTCAGTGCTGTATGACTCTGTGACTTTAAATCAAAGCTCCAAAATTCAGACCAAATAGTATTTTGAAGATTTTCAGTATAAAATGGCAGGTCATTGCTGTTGCTAAGGAAATCTCTTGCCAACCAGTTTCAGGGATATTTCTCAAAATTTATTTGAGATTTGGCTCACGCGTGGGTTATATCGGGTGACTAAATTGTTAAGTGCAAAATACAATAGTACAGAGAGTCAAGAAAAATAATTTTCAAGTGTAATAAAGTAACAAGAATAATCTTAGGGTAACCTGCTCACTGACATTTAATTCAGGTTCCATTCGGGCCACTCAGTTCCTGAGCTCATTCCTAGTGTCGTAGCTAATAGTTATCCATCAATTAACATTTCAAAAACAAATTATTATTATGGCAATACTGTTTGCTGAACCCAAGTTGTGTGCCACGAATCCAAGATTTCAGCAATAACTAATAATTCAAGTGGTACCTCATTGTCTGTAAATTGTTTTGAGTTACCTCGTGGGCAGGAAAGGCATTATATAAGTGCAAGACTTCTCTTTGTAAGTAGAAAAACAGTCACCTTTCTCATGCTGCTGATTGAGAGCTTAATGTTTACCCAGGAGGGACTGGAATAAATGAATGTTTGATGAATAGTGCAGACTAGATGGACCAAAAATACTGAAAAATGTATTGCCAAGATTGGGACAAGGGATAATTAGTAAGGTTTTGGATCATTACCTAGTCTTCCAGTTGGTTCGAAGTCAAGCTTGCTTCCATTATTCAACAGGTAAGTATGCAACATGGCTGATTTTAGAACAAGAATTGAGCTTGTTACACTTTATTTTAGTGTCAGGTTATCCATTGTAAGTCCTTCATTTTCTCGGGTAATGTACATGTGTTTTCCATTTTCCATGCTGTTGAAAACTCTTTGACTCTCTGACAATGGAAAATTCTTCTTGAAATATCCCAAAAGACCTTTCATACCTACTCCAACAGAATGATTGTAACATTTATTGTTCTTATCCAAAAGACAGCAGACCGCACTCGGTGTTTCCCTGATGATCAATCCGGCTACATCCAATAGCCAGTGGCCCATTGCCTCAGCTGGAGTAAATGTTGCCACACATTAACCTGCTTTTTCTCCCCAGATACTGCATTACCTGCTTCATATCTCTAGCATCTTCTCTGTTTATTTCAGTCTTCTAGCATCTGCAGTATTTTGCTTTCGCTCAATTTTATGGAGTGATGGATTGGAAGTAGGTCCAGGAGTGCATTTTTATCATCAATTCTAAGGGGAGTATAGGCCTAGATTCAATATATGGCAATAAATTAGCATTGATAGAAACTTAATTAGTGGACAGGATGCAAAGAGCAGGGCATAACTGGGGCATTTTCAAACTGGCATGCAACGACTATTGAAGAGCCATAAAGATTAATGCTGGGGCCACAGCTAGTTACAATCTATATTATTGAATTTGTTGAAGAGAAAATGATGACACAATAAGAGGTGCAAATATCAGCTGTGACACAGAGAGGCTGATAAGAGATATAGACAAGTTAAGAATCTGGGCAACAAATTGGCAGATATAAAGGGAAATGAGAAGTCTTATGGCTTTGGTCATGAAAATAGAAAAGCAGATTTCTTTTTAAAAGGCTCGCAACTATTAAGTGTTGGTGTGTGCAGAGAGTTGGGTGCACCTGTAAAAGCAACACTGAAAGTTAGCATGCAAATACAGCAAGCAATTAGGAAGATAAATGATTGCTGACCAGCTGATTATATACAGGAATAAAAAAATCTTGATTCAATTATACAGGGCTTTGGTGAGAGCATCTGGAATACCGTTTGCAGTTTGGTCTCCATGTTTAAAGAAAGATATATTTGCATTACTGGCAGTATAACAAAGTTTCACTAAGTTGGTCCCTGGAAAAAGGGTTGTTCTATTGTAACAGGATTAAAGCACACAGAATGGGCAAATAATGTACAGTTATCTTGAATTGCATTGACATCTGTGACATTACTATAACTTTAACAGGTATATTTTGTCCTGTTTTTCTTTAAAAAACAAGGCTGTGACAGAGATAATGAGTGGTCTGCTCAAAGCCAGTAAAATACACAGCTCGTGAGGCTTTGGGTTTTTTTTAAAAGTGGTAACAATAGAAGCAGGCTGAATGGGTGGGGTCAAGCTCCCACAGAACCAGGAGCTTTAGTTTTAGCTTTCAGCAGTTGCTGGGGTCTTGAAGCTAGATATGGCAACTCCTATTCCTCCCTCCGTTACAACTAAAAGCTGGGGTTCTCTTCCCACTACTAGAATTGTATGAAGGACAATATATGTTATTGATTTGTGCCTTTTGCCAAGTGTGTGTTTATGGAATGTTACTTTATTGGATCAGTTAATATAATAGCTTATTTAGATAAGAATTTCAAAAGAGTGAGAGTTAAGCCAAACTTTTTTTTTGTTATTTTATCTCTATTTTAATTGTAGTGCAAAAATAGCATGTGTTTTTCTTAAAGCTGAGAAGTTTGACCAATCAAATTGTATCTGGAATACAACATCTCACATTTATCTTAAAAATAAGAAAAAGTTAGGGTTTAATCTATCTTCTCAAAATATCTTGAGATGGTTTGGTTTGGTCCATAAACCATCACAGCTATAAGCGTACCTTATTCTAAACAGATAAACTATTTACAATGGACAACCATGGCCTGACTAGCTTGGTTCTAGAGTTGAGAGGGAGGAAAGATTGAGTAGACTGGCACTATATTCAATGAAAATTTGAAGAATGGGAAGGGGGGGTCTCTTAAAGAAAAATATAAAACAATTAAAGGAACAGATAAGATCGAAGCAGGGAGGTTTTTTCCACTGGTAGGTGAAACCAGAAACAGGAGCCAAAGCCTCAAATTAAGCGGGGGAGGGGGTGGAGGGGAGGGGGAGAGCAGCTTTAGGACTGAGTTAAGAAGGAATGTCTTCACCCAAAGGGTTGTGAACCTTTGATATTCCTGACCCAGATAAGCAGTTGAGGATGAAGGCAAAGATAGATTTCTGAAAGGAAATTAAAGGAAATTATAGTAAAGGAGTTAAGGGTTATGGTGAGCAGGCAGGTAAGTGGAGCTGAGTCCACAAAAAGATCTTATTGAATGGCAGAGCAGACTCGATGGGCCAGATGGCCTACTCCTGCTCCCATTTCTTATGTTCTTATGTCTTTATGACTGTAATGAACACGAAAGCAAGCTTCATTTTCAACTAACTGGAAGAATAGTCGATAGTTTAGAGGGCTACTGCAGGCTACAGGGAGACATAGACAGGATGCAGAGCTGGGCTGAGAAATAGCAGATGCAGTTCAACCTGGAGGAATACGAACTGATGCATTTTGGAAGGTCGAATTCGAATGCTGAATACAGGATTAAAGACAGGATTCTTGGCAGTGTGGAGGAACAGAGGGATCTGGGTGTGCAAGTACATAGATCCCTCAGTTGCCACCCAAGTGGATAGGGTTGTTAAGAAAGCACATGGTGTTTTGGCTTTCATCAACAGGGGTATTGAGTTTAAGAGCCGCGAGATTTTACTGCAGCTCTACAAGTCCCTGGTGAGACCACACTTGGAATATTGTGTCCAGTTCTGGTCACCCGACTATGGGAAAGATACAGATGCTTTGGAGAGAGTGCAAAGAAGGTTTACCAGGGTGCTGCCTGGCCTTATGAAGAAAGGTTCAATAAGCTCAGACTTTTCTCTCTGGAGAGGAGGAGGAAGAGAGGAGACCTGATCGAGATGTACAAAATAATGAGAGGAATAGATAGAGTCACTAGCCAGAGACTATTTCCCAGGGCAGGATTGGCTGGTACAAGTTTGAAGATATTAGGAGGAAGGCATAAAGGAGATGTCAGAGGTACGTCTTTTACATGAAGAGTTGTGAATGCATAGAATGCGGTGCCAGCTGAGGTGGTGGAAGCGAAGTCAGTGGGGACATTTAAGCAACTGCTGGACATGTACAGCAGTGAGTTGAGTGGTGCGTAGGTTAAGTAACTATATTTTACATTAGGATTAAGTCTTGGCACAACATTGTGGGCCTAAGGGCCTGTTCTGGTCTGTACTTTTCTATGTTCTAATCGGTAGTGATCCCAAACCTCGCTAGTTGAGCCCCAGTCCCACTCTTGGTATTACATTTTTCAGTGTTTAAATTAGACTTGAAGTGTAGTAAAGAGACAAGATGAAGAGCCTACTCAGTTAAGGCACTCCTCTTGTTAATCCCCCTCGAATATGTCAGGAAGATTGTTATGTCATCAAGATCACAGACAGGATCTTCTGCACCTCAGGGCTTCTCAAGGCAAGATTCATCACACAGACCTACACAGCTAAAAACGTTAGAAGTCAAGGCCCAGTGCAAAATCCCTGCTACACTGTAATAAGAAAGTGAGAGAATTAAGCCCATTTCTTCCTGAGTTTAGGAGAATGAGAGGAGATCTTATTGAAACATATAAGATTCTAAAGGGGATCGAAAGAATAGATATGCAGTGATCATTTCAAATGGAATCAAAAACACAGGGACTTAGTCTCCAGATAAGGAATTGATCATTGAAGAAAGAGTTGAAGAGATATTATGTTTCTCAAAGGTTGAATTTCTGTAGAAATCTCAACTCTAGACGGATATAGAGGTTTACAAAATTATGAGGGGCATGGATAGGATAAATAGACAAAGTCTTTTCCCTGGGGTTGGGGAGTCCAGAACTAGAGGGCATAGGTTTAGGGTGAGAGGGGAAAGATATAAAAGAGACCTAAGGGACAACCTTTTCATGCAGAGGGTGGTATGGGTATGGAATGAGCTACCAGAGGATGTGATGGAGGCTAGTAAAATTACAACATTTAAGAGGCATTTGGATGTATATGAATAGGAAGAGTTTGGAGGGATATGGGCCGGGTGCTGGCAGGTGGGACTAGATTGGATTGGGATATCTGGTCGGCACGGACGGGTTGGACCGAAGGGTCTGTTTCCATGCTGTACATCTCTATGGCTATGACTCGATGGTATTGCAGGTTGCCATTGAAAGATTTTGCATAGCATCAGAGGATATGAGGAATGAATGAGAAAGTGGAATTGAAGGTAAAGAAAAGCCATGGACATATTGAACGGTGGTGCAAGTCTTGACAGGTGGTACGGTCTACTGCTGCTCCTCTTTCTTATTTTCATGTCGACGTTAGAGAAGCAGTGTGATAAGTTAGAAACAGTGGAGGAGGTGAACAGAACGGAACCTGGCATTTGGCATAAACAGATTGCAAAATCGGGCACATGACATTTAATGCCCAGTTTGCGGTGCCAGCACGTTTGTGATATCTCATTTATGGTGGCAGATGGAAGCTACAATACAGCCAAGCACAAGCTTCATTTAAATGCAACTTGCTAATCATATCCAATGCTAAGTTGCATGAAGTCGCACATGGGACATTACACAGCCCAGCTGAACGGATTGGGCTACTTTGGGGAAGCATTTAAAGCAAGTTGCAGTGTGTTCCATTACATGTCTTTATATTCTACCATTTTTCTTCTGATTCATTTAAAAATTTGACACATTTTTTATTCTTTTAGATTAGATCATTGTTGCTAAACCCTTTGTTGCTAAGCAACATACCTCAGCAGTCTCAGTACTGAGTTGGAAGTTTCAACCGATAATGTGAATCCCTTTGGCTATTCCTTTCGCGCTCCACAAAATAGATGAAGAGGAATTCATGAGGGGCCTATACCTTCAGAGCCATTGATACCTTAGGCAGTGTGTGTACTTCTGTTCATAAGCAAGGAGACCTATTTATAGATCCTCCCAGTCCCACCTATATTTGTCAGACTGTCTTTGCCAACTTCACTTTATTGTAAAAGCAATGACAGGAAAGCTGAAGAAATTATGTTCTTGAACTATTGCCCGAAACGTCGAATTTGCTGCTCCTTAGATGCTGCCTGAACTGCTGTGCTCTTCCAGCACCACTAATCCAGAATTTGGTTTCCAGCATCTGCAGTCATTGTTTGTACCTCTGCCTACCTATCCTACACTATTGTATTTTCATCCATATGTTTATTCAATGATCATTTAAGTGCCCTTAAAGTTGACATGTCTCCTACTGTAAAAAGTAATGCTTTCCACACCCCTACTACTCTCAGAGTAAAGAAACTACCTCTGACATCTGTCTTATATCTATCACAAAATAAAATTTGCACATTCTCCCTGTGTCGAGGTGGGTTTCCTCCAGGTGCTTCGGTTTCCACCCACAGTCCAAATATGTGCAGATTAGGGTGGATTAATCACGCTACATTGTCCATAGTATCCAGGGACCTGCAGGTTAGGGTGGATTAACCATGCTACATTATCCATAGTATCCAGGGACCTGCAGGTTAGGGTGGATTAACCATACTACATTATCCATAGTATCCAGGGACCTGCAGGTTAGGGTGGATTAACCATGCTCCATTGTCCATAGTATCCAGGGACCCGCAGGTTAGGGTGGATTGGCACACTTGTCCCACAGTGTGCAGGTGAATGTTCGGATGGATCCCTGCTGTCTTTCTCTGATATATGCTTCCTTCTTTTTTCTTGATCAAAACCTCAATGTCTGTCATCATCCAGTATTCCCTGCACCTACCAGTCAAAATGCTTGATTACACCACCCTTTTTAAAGCTTCTTCACTTTCATCCAGTAACAGCTAGAAAATTATAGTTTCCTCTGACATCCATAAGAATCTATCTATACCCAGCAACACCATCCAAAACCACAGCACTGATTTTCATGCGTATCCTGATGACACCCACCTCCATCTCACACCATCTTGCTCAATCCGTGCACTGTTTTGAAATTGTCAGACTGTTTGAGACAACTGTCTGAGGCTGAATTGGAGCTTGATTCCAAAACGGAGGTCGTGATCATGTATTCATCCCATTGTAACACCTTCATAACAATTCTACCCTGTTTAGATTGTATCAGTTTATGTGTTCTCAAACCTGCATCTGTGCCTTTGTTACCTTTAGATTTGACTACCCCATGCACTTCTGGCTGGCTTCCCGTGTCCAATGGTTATCTAAGGCAGTTAGTGTCTGAAATGGTTAAATAATACAGAGATAAGCTCTCCCTATCAGGATATAAGTGACTGCTCCTGAGAACTGAAAAATGTGTTGCTGGAAAAGCACAGCAGGTCAGGCAGCATCCAAAGAGCAGGAAAATCGACATTTCGGGCATAAGCCCTTCGTCAGGAATGAGGAAGATGTGCCAAGTAGGCTAAGATAAAAGGTAGGGAGGAGGGACTAAGGGAAGGGGCATTGGGAATGCAATAGGTGGAACGAGGTTAAGGTGATAGGCCGGAGAGATCGGGAAGAAGATTGCAGGTCAAGGAGGCGGTGCGGAGTCCGAGCTTGTAGAGGGAGGAAGAGAGCTTCTTCCAGGAAGGCATCCTTGCAAGAAGATTTGCCTTGTTGAAGGAGGAAGATAGCATCTGTTGTCCTCACTTTCTCCTAGTTGATTTTAACCTACTGCGAATCCTCTTGCAAGGATGCCTTCCTTGAAGAAGCTCTCTTCCTCCCTCTACACGGTATCTCAGTCCCAACCCACAGACTCAGCACCGCCTTCTTGACCTGCAATCTTCTTCCCGACCTCTCTGGCCTATCACTCTCACCGTAACCTCCTTCCACCTATCGCATTCCCAACGCCCCTCCCGCAAGTCCCTCCTCCCTACCTTTTATCTTAGCCTGCTTGGCACACCTTTCTCATTCCTGAAGAAGGGCTTATGCCCGAAACGTCAATTCTCCTGCTCCTTGGATGCTGCCTGACCTGCTGCGCTTTTCCAGCTACACATTTTTCAGCTCTGATCTCCAGCATCTGCAGCCCTCACTTTCTCTCTGCTCCTGAGAACTGTTTTCCTTTCAGTCCAGTGTTCCAGCATCAATTGTTCTGATGTGAAGTCCATGTGATTAACTGAAACATTTATTCACTTGCAAGTTGAGTCTGTTTTTGCATAAGAGACTATCATGCTTCGTGGATGCAATGTAGATAGCTATTAAGTATTATGTAATAATCTTCATTGTTCATCAAGATGGAAAATATCTTCTGCTGAAGACTTTGGCTATCCTTCCCATCATGGTTTCAGCAATTTAGACTTATTTTTATTCACTCATGGGACATGGGTGTTGCTGGCTGGCCAGCATTTATTGGCCATCCCTAGCTGCACTTAAGATGGTGGTGATGAGCTGTCTTCATGAACTGCTGCAGTCCATGTGCTGTCAGAAGACCCACAATCTCTAGGGAAGGAACTCCAGGACTTTGGCCCAGAAACAGTGAAGAAATTGTGATATATTTTTAAGTCAGGACCACGAATGGCTCCTAGGGAACTTGGAAGTGGTGATGTTCCCATGTAGCTACTGTCTTTCGAGATGGAAGTGGTCATAGGTTTGAAAAGTGCTGTCTAAGGATCTATGGTTAATTTCTGCACTGCATCTTGGAAATGATACACATCACTACAACTGAACATTGGTTGTGGAAGGTGTGTGTGTGTGTTTGTGGATTTGGTGCCAATCAAGCAAGTTGCTTTGCCCTGCATAGTATCAACCTTCTTGAGCTGAATCCAAGAAGAAGGTGCGATGGCAATCAATATAGTGGTTTACAGTGGCAGATATTATGCCATACATATGTACAAATCACTACTATCATTATTTGCTCTGAAGAATAGTAATATCAAACTTGAAACATTAGCTCTGTTTCTCTCTTCACAAATGCTGCCAGACATGCTGAGTTTCCCTAGTATTCTGTGTTTGTTTCAGATTTCCAGTATCAGCATTATATTATCATCATCAAGTATGTTGTGATATTAGTCTCATTACTTTATGTTCTCCATTGGGTACCAACTGCATTTGAATTTTCTTTGATTTCAATGCAGCTCCCCTTTAAATGCAAGTAGCAGCCCTTCATGCACAAAAAACAACCCCATATTAATATATTGCTTAGTTCCAAAACAAATATATTAGGTTGACGACTGTGTAAACACTCTAGAGTTTAATATCTGGTGGTGCTCTCCATTGTAAAGTTAGCTGAAGATTTGCAGGAACATTGAAGAAGCAGTGGAAGAATCCTCATGGAAATTCATGACATTGAAATTTAAATTTCAATCAGCCCTTTTGAAATATTGTCATGTATTGAGAGTCTACAACAGAAATAAAACTTAGGCAAGTGCACAGAATTACATTGTAATCAAAAGGGAGAAGCGATCTAAGTTATGTTTGCAATTGGCCACTGGAAATGAACAGTTGCACAACCGAATCTCTGATAAAATGCAAGACTCTTAAATTGGTCCTCAGGAGGGGGAAAGCTGATTTTACATGGTCAGCTGCAGATTTTCCAACCCTGAAAGTATTGTTTCAGAGTCAGTTTGTAACGTGAGAAAACATTATCTCCCACTAGCACTATCCCTACTTCACCAGTTTAATCTCTTGAAGGGAGTTTCCGATCTTCACAGGTTAGTGTGTAAGTTTCAATATCTTCATCCATCCTCGTTTCTCAATATTTCTTCCAGAGGTGTTAGTTTACAAAATTCAGAAGAAAAAAAAAGAGCAGTTCAGCACAGGAACAGGCCCGTCACATCTGTGCAAACAGTTTAGAAACCTAAACTAAATCTAAAATCCTCTATGTAGTCTGTATCCCTCTATTCCCTGCCTATTCATGTATCAGTCAAGGTGCCTTTTAAAATGTTATTGCATCCCTTTGCAACACATTCTCTGGCAACACTTTCCAGGCATTACTACCATTTGTGTAAAAAGCCTGCCTCACATTTCCTTTAAACTTGCCCCCTTTACCCTAAACCTGTGCCCACTTGTCACTAACATAACATTACTACCCTGAGAAAAAGAATCCCCCTATCCATGCCTCTCAAATTTGTAAATTTCTGTCAGATTGCTTATCATCCTTCAACATTCAGGTGAAACCAGATCAAGTTTGTCCCAGTCTCTCCTCATAACTAATACCCTCCAAACCAGATAACATCTCCAAAGCCTCCACATCCTTCTTGCAGTGTGGTGACTAGAACTGTACACAATATTCCAAATGTGGTGTAACTAAAGTCAGATTTCTAGCATGAAAGCACTGTGTTCTTTGGAACATTGGATAACCAATGATTATAGCCAACTGCATTAGCTCCATAGTTGTTGACAGCCAAAATGTATTCAATTCCACAACAAAAGGAATAAATCCCTGTGCTTGCATTTATTTAACACTGCTTTTTGATTGCCCCAGCTGAGAAAACAATTTCTCTTCATCTGACCTATATGAAAAGGGAAGTCCTCTGAGTGTGGGGGGGGTATGAAAAAGGAAACATAACCTTAATGTTGGAGCTGGACCACCCAAGGGTGAAATCAGGATGAGTTGGCTTTGCATAAAATCTAGTAGAAAGCAGCATATAGTTCCTCCAGAGGTCATGAATGCTCAGAGAAGATTTGTCTTGAAACCTCTATTGTTCGATTATGTTCTGGCCAAGTGTTTCTAACTGCTAGTTTAGCTCAGATGGCAAAGGTGTGGTGCAGAATAACACTGACTTCATTCCCCATCATGGCTGAGGTTGTTTCTGCAATTTACCTCCTCACCTTGCTCCTTAGTTATGTCATGCCATAAAACCATGATGATCAACCCTTGGGCAATGAGAATGCTGCATGAAGAGAAGGAAAGGGGATCAGGTGATATGGAGGATTGGTCATTAAATAGAGTGCAGGTACAGGACAACCATAATACTGAATTGTGAAACAGGCTATCCTTTGCAGTTAATGCACAAATTTCATCGAGTTGTGGAGATGTACAGCACAGAAACCAAACCTTCAGTCCAACTCCTCTATGCCGACCAGATATCTAAAAGTAATCTTGTACTATTTGCCAGCATTTGACCATATCCCTCTAAACCCTTCCTACTCATGTATCCATCCAGATGCCTTTTAAAGGTCATCATTGCACCAGTCTCCACCACTTCCTCTGGCAGCTCATTCCATGCATGTACCACTGTGTGAAAAAGTTGTCCCTTTTAAGTCTTTCTCCTTTCACTTTAAACCTATGCCCTCTAGTTTTGGATTTCCCTACCCTGGGAAAAAAAGCCTTGACTAATCGTCCTTTCCATGTTCCTCATGAGTTGATAAACATCTGTAAGGTCACTCCTCAGTCTCTAACACTCCAGAGAAAATAGCCCCAGCCTACTCAACCTCTCTAATTCTGGCAATATCCTTGTAAAACTTTTCAGAATCCTATCAAGATTTACAAATTCCTTCATCAGGCAGGCTGACCAGAATTGAACACAGTATTCCAAAAGTAGCCTAACCAATGTCCTGTACAGACAAAACATGATCTAACAACTCCTATACTCAATGCACTGACCAATAAAGGCAAGCATACCAAACACCGTCTTCACTACCATCTACCTGCAACTCTACTTTCAAGGTCCTTTGCACCACAGCTGTTAATGTTGGATAGGAAATGAGGTGCTTTTTGCTGATCAGTCACACTTTGTTGCTATAGTTTTGCTGCTATAGCAGAGGGTCCATGAGAATGTGTCAATATCCACAAAGGTGCTTTTACAAGCAAATCAATACTTACATGGTCTCAGCGTATGTGTCAGCAGCCGCTGAGCTTTCTCACAGGAAGGTTTGACAGCCACCAGTTTACATTAAGCAGCCTGTTTCTGTCACAAAGTACCAAAGCAGTCATTTGTATTGCAATACTGTCACAAATGGCTGGGTCCAAAAGCTGAGTCCGTGTTCATTTATCCACTCACATGGTGTTGTTTATTTGGGGAGGCAGGGTTACCTCAATGCAGTGAATTTCTAAAATCAATCCTTTTATAATGGCAAGGTCAACAATGTCATCTCAATGTGGTATCCCTGCCTAATCAGTCTGAAATAAATACATGTGATTTAAATCAAACCTCGTAAACAAAATGATGTTGCAGTCAATAAAAAAAGGATTAGAAATGGATAGAGATGTAAAGTGAACTTGTAATTGAAGAAACCTGTGTTTAAATAACAAAAAAGGTAATTATATCCATTAATCTAATGCCATTTTTAAAAAATATATGAAAACTTGCGCACTTTTAGTGCCAATCATGACCTCAGCACATGACAGAATATTATAGTGAATTAGGGTTTTTTGAAGTGTAAGAAATGTCTACATGAATGGCCTTTTTGGTGTTTGTTTTACATAGTGCCTCACGCTTAATTGCACAACATTTAATCACATGCAATCATGCCACAAATCCTCAAAGCATGTAATTAATAACAGTCATAGGGAAATACATTTGCAATGATACTGAGAAGAAAACAATAGCAATTAACACATGTTCAGATTTAATATATTGCAGATTTCCCAAAGTGTTTCTTGTTTGCCGTTGAACTCCTCGAAGTATTTACGTAAGATTTGCACAGATTCTGACTGACTCTGCTAATGACCTTCTGGCTTGGAGTCAGAGACTTGATTGCTTGAGCTATCAGCCATCCTTGCACGTAGTGCAATGTGACTACTTGATTGACTACCGAAACAGCCGATATAAATTACCGATGCAATTACAGGAAATAAGTTTGGACACATGCCCGTGGGTTAATCAGATAAAAATTTGATGCAAGCCACTCCATAAAAGAACAAAAAAAACTCAACCCCATTTAAAATTAAGCCCCTTGGGAAATGGTCTTTATTTCTAGGACATTCCTAAGTCTGTAGCACTTTATTTAAAGGATGGGAATTTGTAGAAACGTCAGCCATTGAGGAAGAAACTAGAAGGTGGATCCAGTGGATTTTAAAGTGAACCATTTATCTCAGACACTATTAGTTTTCACTGGTTAAAAGGTTTGATAGGGCTCAACATACCCAGCAAAAATTCTGGAAGATAAGCCAGAAGCCTTTTGAAAGCAGGGATGCAACTTTTCAACTCTCAGAAAATGAGGACTGCAGATGCTGGGGATCAGAGTCGAGATTCCTGATGAAGAGCTTATGCCTGAAATGTCGATTCTCCTGCTCCTCGGATGCTGCCTGACCTGCTGTGCTTTTCCAGCACCACTCTCTCGGCATGCAACTTTTCAAGTTCCATTCCCTCGGAAAGTTGGGCAGTGGCTTTCAAGAGTCACTCATCTCTTGCATTCTGCCACCCTGCAACTCAGTGGAAGGGAAAGCCTTAGCTTTGCATGCTGTACTCTGCTGGGATGTTAGCACATTTGGTCTTTCAATCAAACTCTCCAAAACCATTAAGTGCAATCTGCTTGCCAAACCTGTCATAGTTAAGGTCAGAATAATGAGTGAGTTAAAGGGCCATTCACACTCTATCCTTAGCTGATTTTCCTTTCTGTTTCACTTGCTCCTTCTGGATTTATTCTGAAGTACACCCCATTAGTTTTCCACCTCTCCCTTTCGTATCGAAGTCTTATTGGACTTAAAACATTAATTCTGGGCTCAAAAACTGGTTAAGCGCAAATTTTGGTATGCTTCATGGAGGATTATTCTCTGTGATTCCCAAGGAGAGTTTCTTCCCAAACTCTCCATTACCCAAACATCAAGTCCACTTTCTGAATTCTCCTACCTACCATTTGTGGAAATACAGGCCACTGTTGAGATCTCCCAGAATTCCTGCCAGCACCACCTTTAAAGCCATGTTGTGTACCTGGTCAAGTGCTGGCAATCCACAGGAGACTGCCCTTTTCCTATCAATTAACCCAGCCATGTCTCAGAGAGAAATTTGCACCCTGTGTTACTGATGGGGATCTGGAGTTCCGGGTGGACAAGGAGCGCATGTGGGCATTGCCCATGGAGCATGTCCTGTGATATTGCTGTCTCATGTCCAAAATGATGGAGTAAGTGGAGAGCTGGAGTAAACAAGTCCTGATTCATTGGGAATTGTCATCGTCATCTAGGTTCTATCAATATATGCAAATAGACATCTCACCACTCACGAGTCAGAATCTCATCTTGCTGTTCAACACGTAGTTGGAAAAATAGACATTTTTCTCTTGATTTCAGGAATTTCTTTGATGCCAATCTTACACATTTCTCCCAACCTTCCCTCCATTGTCTGTGTCACTCAGTGGCTGGGAAGATCCCACTCTCTGCTTCTCACTCTATAGATGCTTCAAAGTTCTCCAGCACCTTTTGTTTTCATTTCAGGTTTCCAGCATCCACGGTATTCTGCTTCAGTTGAAGATGTCTCTTGCTCCTTAAAATAGGAACGGACTGATGAAATCAGAGATGGTTATTTGAAACTGCTCTTCAGATATGTAGCTATTTCTGTTGGCTGCACAGCAGATTAGGCCCATTCCAGAAATAAACTCAGACAGAGTGTAAGTTATACATTGCATTCTCAAGTGATATCAATACATGTCAAGATCTGCTACTCTCCTGTGTTTCCAAGACCATTTCAATACTATTGCATTGAAATACATTACCAAGTGCATACAATGACATAAGTTGAAAGAGTTAAAACAATGATTCATGTGCTGAATCCAACTCCTATTTATAAGTTTTCCTTTTCAATGTATTGCTAACATCAGACTAGGAGAAAAGCTCCTGGGTAGAAGATATTTCCTCCTACTATGAGTATTTCTGTAATGTGAGGTATATTCTAGAGCAGACTCACACACTGCTCTTCCCAATAAAAATACTGGAATTCCGACAGTGTTTAAAATGAACCCGAGCAATTCTGTCTGGGCCCAGTAAGTGAATCCAGATTGGCACATTTAGCACCCAATTTTCTGCATGTCACAATCAGTTATCAATGGAATAAATTTAGCAGTCATATAAATAGAGTTTTGAATTTGGAACATCAAAATCAAGGTTTACTAATAGCTTGTCGCTCCTCTATAGAACATAGAACATTCCAGTGCAGTACAGGCCCTTTGGCCCTTGATGTTGTACCGACCTGTCATACCAATCTAACCTACACTATTCCATGTCCGTCCATGTGCTTGTCCAATGACGACTTAAATGTGCATAAAGTTGGCCAATCTACTACCGTTGCAGGCAAAGCATTCCAGACCCTTACTACTCTCTGAGTAAAGAAACTACCTCTGACATCTGTCCTATATCTATCACCCCTCAATTTAAAGCAATGCCCCCTCTTGCTCGCTGTCACCATACTTGGAAAAATGCTCTCCCAGTCCACCCTATCTAAACCTCTGATTGTCTTATATGTCTCTATTAAGTCAACTCTCAACTTTTTCTCTAATGAAAACAGTCTCAAGTCCCTCAGCCTTTCCTCGTAAGATCTTCCCTCTATACCAGGCTACATCCTAGTAAATCTCCTCTGCACCCTTTCCAGAGCTTCCACATCCTCCATATAACGTGGCAACCAGAACTGTACACAATACTCCAAGTGCGGCCACACCAGAGTTTTGTACAGCTGCAGCATAACCTCATGGTTCCGGAGCTCAATCCCTCTATTAATAAAAGCTAAAACACAGTATGCCTTCTTAACAACCCTCTCAACCTGGGTGGCAGCTTTCAAGGATCTGTGTACCTGGACATTGAGATCTCTCTGCTCATCTACACTACCAGGAATCTTACCATTAGCCCAATACTTTGCATTCCGATTACTCCGACCAAAGTGAATCACCTCACACTTGTCCTCGTTAAACTCCATTTGCCACCTCTCAGCCCAACTCTGCAGCTTATCTATGTCTCTCTGTAACCTACAACATCCTTTGTCACTATCCACAACTCCACCGACCTTAATGTCATCTGCAAATTTACTAACCCACCCTTCTATGCCCTCATCCAGGTCGTTTATAAAAATGACAAACAGCAGTGAACCCAACACCGACCCTTGTGGTACACCACTAGTAACTGTACTCCAGGATGAACATTTACCATTAACCATCACCCTCTGTCTTCTTTCAACAAGCCAATTACTGATCCAAACTGCTATATCTGCCACAATCCCATTCTGCCACAATAGCCTACTGTGGGGAACTTTATCGAACGCCTTGCTGAAATCCATATACACCACATCAACCAGTTTACTCTCATCTACCTGTTTGGTCACCATCTTAAAGAACTCAATAAGATTTGTGAGGCACGACCTACCCTTCACAAAACCATGGTGACTATCCCTAATCAAATAATTCTTTTCTAGATGATTATAAATCCTATCTCTTATAACCTTTTCCAATACTTTACCAACAACTGAAGTAAGGCTCACTGGTCTATGATTACCAGGGTTGTCTCTACTCCCCTTCTTGGACAGGGGAACCACATTTGCTATCCTCCAGTCTTCTGGCACTATTTCTGTAGACAATGACAATTTAAAGATCAATGCCAAAGGCTCGTCAATCTCCTCCCTGACTTCCCAGAGGATCCTAGGATAAATCCCATCTGGCCCAGGGGACTTATCTATTTCTAATACCTCTTCCTTGTGAACCTCAATCCCACCTAGTCTAGTAGCCTGTATCTCAGTATTCTCCTTGACAACATTATCGTTTTCTAGAATGAATACTGTCAAAAAATATTCATTTAGTGCTTCCCCTATCTCCTCTGACTCCACACACAACTTCCCACTACTATCCTTGATTGGCCCTAATCTTACTCTTGTCATTCTTTTATTCCTTAAATACCTAAAGAAAGCCTTAGGATTTACCCTGATCCTATCCACCAACAACTTCTCATGTCTCCTCCTGGCTCTTCTGAGCTCTGTCTTAACGTCTTTCCTGGCTACCTTGGAACCCTCAAGCGCCCTAACTGAGCCTTCACATCTCAGCTAACCCGAGAATGCAACTTTTAAAAAAAAGGTTTCATGATTTACACATGAAAGAAGTGAAACTATCACTGTATTTTAACAGATAAAAGGCTTAACAGACAATCAATTTTTCAATGTATAATTTCAGTTACATCACACTGCAAATTTTTGCTGTAAATTCTGTGTTACGATCGAGCCCTCCACAATCACCTGATGAAGGAGTGTCGCTCCGAAAGCTCGTGTGCTTCCAATTAAACCTGTTGGATTATAACCTGGTGTTGTGTGAGTTTTAACTTTGTACATCCTAACATAAGCCTTCTCCTTCCTCTTGACCAGAGATTCCACTTCCTTCTTAAATCATGGCTCCCGCGCTCTGTAGCTTCCTCCCTGCTTGATAGGTACATACTTATCAAGGACACACAGCAGTTTTTCCTTGAATAAGCTCCACATTTCTAATGTGCCCATCCCCTGAGTTTCCTTCTCCATCCTATGCTTCCTAAATCTTGCCTAATTGCATCGTAACTGCCTTTGCCCCCAGCTGTAACTCTTGCCCAGTGCTATACACCTATCCCTTTCTATCACTAAAGTAAACATAACAGAATTGTGATCGCTATCACCAAAGTACTCATCTACTTCCAAGTCTAACGCCTGGCCAGGCTCATTACCCAGTACCAAATTTAATGTGGCTTTGCCCCTTGTTGGTCTGTCTACATACTGTGTCAGGAAGCCCTCCTGCACACACTGGACAAAAACTGACCAATCTATAGTACTCGTACTATCGTGTTCCCAGTCAATGTTGGAAAGTCGAAGTCCCCCATGACAACTACCCTGTCTCGCTCGCTCCTATCAAGAATCATCTTTGCTATCCTTTCCTCTACATCTCTGGAACTATTTGGAGGCCTATAGAAAACTCCCAATAGGGTGACCTCTCCTTTCCTGTTTCTAACCTCAGCCCATACTACCTCAGTTGACGAGTCCCCAAACATCCTTTCTGCAACTGTAATACTGTCCTTGACCAACAATGCTACACCTCCCCCTCTTTTACCACCTTACTGAAACATCTAAATCCTGGAACCTGCAACAACCATTCTTGTCCCTGCTCTATCCCTGTCTCTGAATTGGCCACAACATTGAAGTCCCAGGTACCAACCCATGCCTTGCTTGCATCCTCCAGTCACAATGACTCACCATTGTTAATGTGCCTTCAGCCATCTAGTCCCTGGGTTTTGAAATTCTAGAATTCCTACAGAGTGGAAACAGGCCCTTCGGCACAACAAGTCCACACCAACCCTCTGAAGAGTAACCTAACCAGACCCATTCCCCCAGCCTATTATCCTATATTTACCCGTGACTTATGCAGCTAACCTCCACACCCCGAATGGGCAATTTAGCATGTCCAGTTCACCATAACCTGCACATCTTTGGAGTATGGGAGGAAATGAGAACATCTGGAAGAACCCCACGCAGACACAGGGAGAATGTGCAAACCCCACACAGACAGTGGCCTGAGGTTAGAATCAAACTGGGGTCCCTGGTGCTGTGAGGCAGCAATGCTAACCCCTGCTGCTCCAAATTCCCTCCTTAAGTGTCTCCACTTCTCTTTCATCCTTTAAGACCTTCCTTAAACCTGCCTCTTTGACCAAATGTTTAATCATCAGTCCTAATTTATCCCTCTTAATAATGTCTGATAATGCTAGGGATGCTTATTTTATACATTGTCATAAAGTGTGGGTGTCACTGAATAGGTCAGAATCTATTGCCCAACCTTCATTCCCCTTCAGAAGGTGATAGTGAGGAACCAGTCCATGTGGCATAGGGATACCCATGATGTGGTTAGATAGAGAGTTCTGGGATTTTATCTGTGTGACACTGAAAGAATGAGAACATAGTTTGAAGTCAGGATAGTATGGGGGTTAGAGGGGATTTTATATACGTTTATAGGTGGTAGAGTCACAGGTTTGGAAGGAGCTGTCATATGACATTAAGTAAATTCCCACAGTATGCCTTACAGATGGTAAACACTGTAGTCAATGAGTGTCAATGGTGGTGGGAGTGAATGTCTAACATGGTGGTTGGGATGCCAACCAAACAGGATGCTGTGTCCTGCAGAGTTCTGAGCTTCTTGTACATTGTTGGAACTACACTCATGAAGGCAAGTGGAAAGCATTCCATCAAATTCCCTGATTATCTCTTGCAGATGATTTACCTTCTTTGGAAAATCAGGAAAACAGTTACCACACTGCAGAGTTCCCAGCCTCTGATCTACATATGTAGTCACAGTATGTGTATGGCTGTTCTAGTTTAGTTTCTGGCCAAAGGTAACCCATAGGGTCATGATAGTGGGAAGGTTCAGTGAAGGTAAAATTATTGAATGTTGGGGAGATTAGATGAAATTTTCTCTTCTTGGAGATAGTCTTTGTCAGCCATTTGCATGGGATGAATGTTATTTGCCACTTAGCAAACCCAGCTTGAGTGCTATCCAGATCTTGGTGCACTTGCAATCAGACTTCTTCAGTATTAGTGGAAGAGCAAATGGTGCTGAAAATTGTGCGATTATCAGCAAACATACCTATCTTTGACCTTATGATGGAAGAAATTACATCAATGAAGCAGCTGAAGATGGTTGAGCCGATGATGCTCCCCTGAGGAACTCCTGCTGCAAGTGGCCATGCAGTGAGATGATTGTGTTTATGTTTTGTGCTAGGTGTGTCTCCAACCAATGGAGAGCTTCTCATGTTTCCAGTTGACCAGCTTTACTATGGCTCCTCGATCCCAAATTCACTCAAATTCTCTCAAGAAGTCAAAGGTGGCTACTCACACCTCACCCCTAAGTTTAGCTTTTTTTTCCATGTTTCCATCAAAGCTGTAATGGGTTGAGAAGCTAAGTGGCCCTGATAGAATCCAAATTAATTTTCAGTGAACAATTGTAAGTATCACTTGATAGCACTGTCGACAATATTTCGTACCATTTTGCTGATGATTGTGAGTGGACTGACACACAATATTTGGCTGTGTTGTACTTATTTTGCTTTTAGTGGGCAGCTATTTGTGGAGAATTTTCCATGTTGTTGGGTCAATATCAATATTGAAGCTGTACAGGAATAGTTTGTCGAGTGGTCCAGCAAGCTCTGGAGCACAGGTATTCAGTACTGTTGTTGGAAATATTGTTAGGACCCATAGGCTTTCCAGGATCCAATATCTTCAGTCAATGAGAGACATGGTAACATTGTGGGAATGTCAGGTGATTAGTAATCAGAGGACCGGGCTAACTTTCTGGGAACATGACTTTAATCCAACAAATGCTAATGCAATTTTAATTTGGTTGATAAGTCTGGACTATGAAGCTGGTTTCAGTGACTAAGATATCAATCAGCATTTGACATGAAAAACTAATCCACTGAGGTCATTTAGAGACTTGAAATCTGCCATCTTCATCAATTCTGGCCTACATATCACTCCACACCCATAGCAATGGTTGATTCCCATCTCACCTCTGAAGTGGCCCTGGGAAGCCATTCTTGTCTCGGGCAATTAAGGATGGGCAACTATTGCTGATTTTGCCAGTGATGCCCTCATCCCATGTAAGAATAAAGAGAAACAATACACAAGCTATGGAGTGAATCAAATTGACTGAAGAGTGGCACCTGTGATACTGGGAGTTGACCAAGATGGATCATTTACTCAGCACTACTGACTGAAGATGGATACAAGTGCATCGCTCTTGTCTTTCACACCGACGTAATGAGCTCCTCGATCATTGAGGATGAGGCTATTTGTAAAGCTTCTTCTGCCTTCTGTCAGTTGTTTAATGGTCGACCACCATTCAAACCTGGATGTAGCACTGCTGCAGGGTTTATACCTGATCCTTTGGTGATCTGTCATTTTCCTTTGATCGTCATGATATATAAAAGCAAACTGTAGTTGTACTTTTCAGGTGTCGATCTGGGTCAACGTAACTAATTTGGCCACTGGGCTATTCTCTGTAGTTGATTACATGACTCTCAAACAGAAAAGTGAGCAAAAATGAAAACCTGAAGTACAAGTCCCTGGAAAGCAGTGGACATGGGGTCAAAGGAGAGTTGCAACACTGAAAATGATAGATTTTTGTTAGTGAATATATCAAATAATAGCAAGGAAAGTTTGGTCAATAAACCTGAGCAACAGATCAACTGTGATTACATTGGAGCAGAAGATGGGACTAAAGAGCTGATCCCACCACCCCTTTGCCTACATATTGCAAAGGTACTATTTCAAGCCTAGTGTGTAACTGGTTTCACCATCAGTCCAGACAATCAAGTGAGTGCACAGCCAGAACAGCATCTTTTGATGTTCTATTTTGTTTTTAAGTCAACTCTGATCTGAACACTGCTGTCAACATTTTTATTGTCACATATTGCTGAGCTTCACAGTTCAATTATTTGTGGGACACCTCCCAAATTTCACCTATTGAGACAGTCTGTCAATAAATCAATTAAACGTCTTTGTTTTGAGATTGCACCACTTAAACTAAATTAAAGGATGCATTAATTTAGGTGTTGATATTGTCAACTTTCATTGACAGCTACACACACTGAAACACATGCCTAATTACGAAAGAGCATGAAGTTAATCAAGTGTCAATTTCTTTATTAGATTGGTGTCACAATCTGCTGTGATATGCTAAGCATTTCGTGAGAGATCACTGGGAATGGGTCAGTTGAGAGTGCTGTACCCAACTGTACAACAGTATACCATTATGGATGAAGTATGCCATTAAAAGCCCAAATAATTGCCATGTATTAATTGTGCTTCTGTGTTTACTTATTGCCATATAGAGTCATACAACATAGAAACAGGCCCTTTTGTCCACCATGCCAACCAAAAACATAAACAACACTAATCTCACTTACCTGCACTTGGTTGATAGCCTACTGTGCTGTGGCTTTTTATATATTTATCCAGATGCTTCTTAAATGTTGTCAGAGTGTCTACCTCCACCACCATCTCACGTGGCACATCCTCTTGCGATTCATCAATTTCCATTGCTATTACACTGGTGGATGGCTTACCAGCTTTGTAGACACTTGGCTCTGGAGTTTCCCCTTGGCCTGTCTCCTTCTTAGGATAATCCTTAAAATTACCTCCTTGGTACCTGTCCTGACATATCTTTTTGTGTCAGATTTTGCTCAATAATCCTGCCTGAAAATGCCAAGGAATGTCACTCTACACAAAAGACACTATGTAAATGCAAGTTGTTGCTTCTATCATCTCAAGAGGTACCCCACATACTCTTTGTTAGTTAAAGTTACTTGTCACATGTTTTCTGTTCATATGAAATAGGAGCAGGAGTATATTATCATGCTCCTCCAGCCTGCAGTGACTATAATTCTGGATTAGTGGTGCTGGAAGAGCACAGCAGTTCAGGCAGCATCCAAAGTGCAGCGAAATCGACGTTTCGGGCAAAAGCCTGCTTTATTCCTGATGAAGGGCTTTTGCCCGAAACATCAATTTCGCTGCACTTTGAATGCTGCCTGAACTGCTGTGCTCTTCCAGCACCACTAATCCAGAATCTGGTTTCCAGCATCTGCAGTCATTGTTTTTACCTCTGCAATGAAGATAAGTACTACAATGTAAAATCAGGTATGAGTGACCTCAGTTTACTGGAGAGTGTCTTGGACCAGACCAAATCTCCTCAAAATAAATTAAGAAGATAGCTGAAATCCTTTTTTTTTAATGTTAAAGTAAGTGTAAGCTGTTGCATTCTCGACGCAACTTGATTGGTCAACTTTTAAGTAAAACACTTTACTTTTACACTACAGTTAAAATACAGATAAAATAAAAATAAAACAAAAAAATGGCTTAACTGTGATTATATCAAAAATTCTTTAAAAAGTAAGCTAATACTAATTAACTGTTCCAATACAGAAACATCAACAGATCCTAGCTATGACAAATTCAGTAAAATAGATTATCTTGCATGCAATTCTAGCAGCAGGAAGAGAGCCCCAGCTTTTAGCTATAACAGAGAGAGGAATAAGAACTTCCACATCCAGCTTCAAGACCCCAGCAACTACTAAAAACAAAAACTGAAAATATTGGTTCTATGGGAGCTTGATCCCACCCATTCAGGTTGCTTCTATTATTTCAACTTAAAAAAAATCCCAAGGCCTCACAAGCTGTTTACTTTATTGGCTTTGAGCAGACTACTCAGTACCTCTGTCTCAACACTTCTTTATAAAACAAAAGAGGCAAAAATGCACCTGTTAAAGCCATGGTATTTTCATAAGAAATTAGGGCAAGAAAATGTTAACATGAAGATGTGCAATAAAAATGACCCATTATGATGTCAAATTGACTTGAAGAAAAGTTTAGGAACTCAAAGGATTGAACCTAACTCATTGAAACTTCCTCAATGACTCTGTAAGTATGTCTACCATATCGACTAAACTGCAGCTAGTGCTTGAATGCAATAAACTCGTTGCTGCCTGTAAGAAACAGGAAATAGTTTCCCTTGACCATATGAGACTGAACAGGCTTGTGGTTCCTACACTTTCTGACAGAAAGTCTCCCCAAATCACAGAAGTCTTACAGCACAGAAAGCGACCATTCGGTCCATCATGCCTGTACTGATTTTTCAAATGAGCATCATTACCGAGTGCAAGGGATGGCAAACCCCTCCTCCTTTCCAATGGTGGTAAATATGATCAATAGCTTGAACACGAACGCTACTACCTGGTTGAATCGAGATAAAATTAAAATGCCTTTTGTAACAGAATTAATATTTCAAAACCAGTGATCCTTCAGAACTTGAAACATTAACTCTGGCAGTATCTGTGAAGAGAAACAGAGCATCTCCAGCAATTTCTGTTTCATCTGTTTCAGCTCTCCAACATCCTCAGTACTTTGTGAAAGGTTCGATGAGAGATTGGCCTGAAATATTAACTCCATTATTCACTCCACAGATGCTATCTGGACTGTTGCCCTTTTTTTATTCATTGAAGGGATTAAGGCATTGCTAGCTAGGCCAGTATTTATTGCCCATCCCTAATTGCTCAGAGGACAGTTTTACGAGTCAGCTACATTGCTGCAGATCTGGACTCACATGTCGGCCTGACCAGGTAAGGATGGCAGTTTCCTTTCCTAAAAGGCATGAGAGAACCAGATGGGTTTGTCCAACAATCAACAAAGGATTCATGGTTATCATGAGACTCTTAATTCCAGATTTTTTTTTGTTGAATTCCAATTCCATCAACTCCAGTGGTGGGATTCAAACTCAGTTCCCCAGGACATTAACTGTTTCTCTGGATTATAGTCTAATGATGATACCACTAGGTTAACACATTCCCCCAATCTCTAGCATTTTCAGACTATTTTAGACATTTTTTTAGACATTTCTAGTCTATTTCCAGCATTTTGTGTTTTGGTTTCAGGACAATCTTAATCTAGTCAACTATTGCCTGATCAGTCTCCTTTCAATTGGAAGCGATTGAAAGTGCTATCAAGCAGCACTCACAATTGACCACAAACCTCAGTCTAGATTCTGTCAGGACCACTGAGTGGCTGACCTCAATACTGCCTTAGTCCAAAGATTGACATAAGAGCTGAATTTAAGAAGTAAGATGAGAATGACCCCCTCATCACTGCCCATTTCAATTCCCATTTCCACACCCTCTCCTCTATTGCCACAGACTGCATTGAATCAGACAAATTGGAGGAACAACACTTCACCTTCTGCCTGGGCAGCCTACAGCCCAGAGGAACCAATATTGAGTTCTCCCACCCATCCCTCAACACCCCTTCCAGCCTCTCCTCCTCTCTCCCATTCCTCCTACTGACCTTTCTCTCCGGCTACCAACTGGACTCATTCCTCCCATTGACCAACGAGGTTGTACCCACCACCGGTATTCACCTATCACTACCTCACCATTCTGCCCCTCTCCCCAACCAAAACCTTTCCTGTCTCCTCTTCATCTGTAGCTCCCCCTAACCCCACATCAATTCTAGAAGAAGGGTTATACCTGAACTTCTCCAACTCCGATGCTGTTTGTCTTGATACATTCTTCCAGCCTCCTACTTGGATTCCAGCATCTGCATTTTTTTGTTTTGCCTGTTCCACACATCAAGTCAGCTTTTTAATCATGTGTAGCTTCAGAAAAGGTGATGGCCTCGTGGTATTATTAATAGACTTTTAATCCAGGCAAACAGGTAACCTTCTGGGAACCTGAGTTTGAAGTTGACCATTCATCCTTAGCTCCAGGTCATTGCTGCATTAATTCCTCAGGTGTATGAGAAATTGGGAAGTTCACTGATGATCTCACAGTGCCATTATAGATCCTCAGATACTAAAGCAGCCTTGCCACATATGACAAGAATGGACAGCATTTAAGCTTGGATTAATATTAAAACTACACAAATGGCAAATAATAACCACCTGCAACAACATAGAATTTAATCATCTCCCCTTTATATTCAATACATTATCATTGCTGAATTCAGTACAACCAATTTCCTGGGGTTACCATTAACCAAGATTTGAATTTGATCAGTCATATTGACAAAATGGCAATAATAATAATAATAATAGCAGCAAGAGGCTGGGAATTCTGTGGTAAGCAAACCAATCTCAAGAGTGTAATGGAATATCCTCCACTGGCCTGGATAGATGCATCTCCAACCACACTCAAGAGGCTTACTATCATCCAGGATAAAGCAGCAGTCACCTTAAACATTGGCCCCTTGCATTGCAGGCATCCACAGTGTCAGCAAATATACACCACTGACATTGTGCACTGCAGCAACTTATCTACCATCATTCAACACCCCTTTCTCGACCAACAAGTGAACAACCGAAATGCTTAAAATAATAATATTAGCAAACGTATGGGAACAGCACCACCCGCATGTTCCTCTATAGTCATGCCCCACTCTGACTTGAAATTCATCAGTATTCCTACAGTGTTGCTGAGTCAAAATCCTCAAATTCCCTCTCTAACATCACTGTAGGTGTGCTCACATTGATTTAGTGGAGCAATATTAGCTCACTACCAACCTCTCAAGGCCAGTTAGAGTTGGGAAATTAATGGTGGTTTTGGTAATGATATCCACATCTGCAAATGTGTTGCTGGTCAAAGCACAGCAGGTTAGGCAGCATCTCAGGAATAGAGAATTCGACGTTTCGAGCATAAGCCCTTCATCAGGAATATGAAGGGCTTATGCTCGAAACGTCGAATTCTCTATTCCTGAGATGCTGCCTAACCTGCTGTGCTTTGACCAGCAACACATTTGCAGCTGTGATCTCCAGCATCTGCAGACCTCATTTTTTACTCAATGATATCCACATCCCATGAACAAATGTAAATAAGATTAAAAAGAACAATGCAACCTCCAGACTATACAAAGTCAGCCTGACGGTACTATGACTAAAAGCTTTCCTCATCATCACTCATCGTTTTAAAGATTTACATTCAATGCATAATCATTGGAATCCCATTCCTCAGCATACATTCTGGTCTTTATTTCATCAATGAGATATTTCTTAAAGAAATTAGCCCAGCACCCCTGCTTCAGGGTTGGATTTAATAAGTGGAATATGAGCCATTTTGTTTTCTACAGTTTGGAGGAATAATAAGCTCCCATTGGCAACAATGTAAACAATGTAAAAAAAAACACAAAATGCAAAGTTAGTAATGACTTTATGAGGGCACTGAGACATCTTTTAAATTTAAAATGCTGTTTACACATGAATTCCGAATAGGAATTGAAGTAGACCCAGCAGTGTCTGCAATTTTCTTTCATCTCTGTCTCATGTGCATGTGCGTAAATAATTTGAAAACATAAAGTAATAGAAATGCTCAGCAGGTCTGGTAATACTTGCAAATTGAGAAAAACAGACAACTTTTCACATCCATGACCTTTCATCAGTTATGGTAGAAGTTAGAAATGTAATAGTTGCTTAGCAAGGGAAAGGGGTGATGGGAAATGCTAGATAGCGAATTGCTGTTCTTGCATGCTGAATTTCTTATGAAATATCACCCAACCAAAGACCTTCCCTTTTGTTCTATGTTCACCCTGTTCCCTTTTTCTTGCTTGTAACCTATGACACTTCTTACTTTTTAAATTTTCAATGAAATATTATTGATGTAGTTTTCAATTGTTCTGTGTTTAATTGTGTGAGCCTCTTTACTACTGATGCTCATTGTGCTTGATTGGTTAAGCCTGGGTGCAGACTCACAAAAAAAGTAAATAAAAGTGTTGGAAGAGCTGGAAGTCAAGCACAGGTTATAAATTTCAAGCCACAATGAATAAACGGCTGTTGCACATATGGAATCATAGAATCTTTACAGTGTGAAAGCAGGCCTTTCAGCCCATTGAGTCCAAATCTAACCTCCAAAGAGCCATTTGGAACCAACACTTTACCCTATCACTGTAATCCTCACTTCCCATGGCTACCCCACCTAACATTCACATCCCTGAACACTATGGGTAATTTAGCATTAGCCAACCCATCTAACCTGTACATCTTTGGACTCATGTCATCTCTGCATAGATCCACTAACTGAAGCATGAACTTTACCTGTCTTTCCATAGATGCTGCTAGACCTGTTGAGCATTCAGTCAAGATTAGTATGATGCTGGAAATGCCCAGCAGGTCAGGCAGCATCCGAGGAGCAGGAAAATCAACGTTTCAGGCAGGACCCCTCCTGATGAAGAGCTCCTGCCCGAAACAACGATTTTCCTGCTCCTCGGATGCTGCCTGACCAGCTGGGCATTTCCAGCACCACACTAATCTTGACTCTAATCTCCAGCATCTGCAGTCCTCACATTCGCCCTGCTGAGCATTCAGATATATTTTTATTTTGGACTTCCAGCATCCACAGAATTTTTCCTGAGTAATTCAGTGGATTCAATTATTTAGGCCCTGGACATTGGAGACAAAGAAGATTGATTTCAAATTAGTTGGCTGATGCACAACATTGAACTTTTAAAAAATTATAACCCCTTTTCTCCCTTCACCACCATCAGCTATTGCTGCATATGGTTGTATGAGCTAGCAGTTCTACATTGGAGTAGATATTTGGTATATGTAAATAATATGCTGTTTAGTGAATGGTTATCAATGTTGGTCCTGTCCATATGCAACATATGCCCAAAAGAACTCTTCAATAGGGTCATTGTGTATTCATGGGCCATTGGAAACTAACTAATTCCTTGCCTTTCCAATCCATGTACATTAAGGTCAGTAACTGTAACATTTCACAATGTTACCTAGTTTGGAGAATGCCTTTTGTATAAGAAATAATTATTGCCATCGATTTTATGTGTTGGGAGCTTGTGATTCCCAGGTTTACTAAACAGGATGTAGAGGTGGATACTTGCTTGGTTTGCTTAGGTCTGCGAGTCTGAACTGCTGTGGGGAATCTCTGTCGCAAAATAGTCAGGCCCAGTACACTCCTACATTGTGGCTCCATTACAGTTACATCAGAATGTAAGCTGCAGAAGCCTGCTGGCCATCCTCAAACAGCTCCATGATAAAGACTACTAGATCTCGGCCCATGTGATCAGCAGCAGCAGCCTTCAAGTAGGCCTTGCCGAGATGGGTGGAGGTAAAAGAAAGGTAGTGAAGAGAAAATGATGCATGGACTGGGAGGAGGTGGAAAGGTGGATCAGGAGTTAGCTGAGTGGGTGAGGATGATGAAGAGAGGGAGCTGACAGGGTGATGAGGGGAGGAAATTAACAAAAGTTGCTCACAGGCAAAGTGGAAGAGGTGAGGAGGTTTCCATGCAATCCTGTCTTCATTTAAAGGATTTGTCAGTCTGGCAGAGCATTAGAACGCAGACAGACTTCACACCTATTGTTAGAAAAGCTGAACTATCTTGAGAATGGAATTTGGAAGAAGTTCTTGGATTTACATATCAAAGAATAGAAACTAGCATATCTAATTTTTAAAAGTGAAAGATTTAATCTAAAATTGTTTAATGTGCCAAATCTCTGTGACACTGAACTCCTTGGGCTATAGATTCTCTGATCATGATCTTACATTCCACAACCACCTGATGAAGGAGCAGCACTCCGAAAGCTAGTACTCCCAAATAAAGCAGTAGGTCTATAAGCTGGCATTGTGTGGTTTTTAACTTTGAGCACCCCAGCCCAACATTGGCACCCCCAATTCATTTAAAATAATATTGTAGGTTTATGTAATCTGCTGGTTTAGTCAGATCAATTCTCCGCTGCCTTTATCTGTGGCCCTAGCACTCAAATATTTCCAACATTACACCTCATTGGGTATTTATTTCCCGAGCAAAGAGAGTTCTGTTTTATTTTATTGTGGCACAAAGCAGGCTTGTAAAGTCTCTTTTATACGTGAGTTTTAAGGCTCTGCAATCATTTCTCTTTACCTCGACAAGGTAGTGATTGACATTTTTGTACAAAACTGAAAATGATCAGGCCTGACAGGAACAATGATTTTAGCTCATGCTAAACATTGTACCCCCTGCAAATAAATGAAATCTAAGCCAATGCTATTAACTTTTTGGAAAGAAGATATGAATGTGCAGTGGGTTAGAACATTGCCCTTTAACCCCTGAGATCTAGGCTTAAATCCAGTTGAAATGAGTTGGACGAAAATCTTCTTTCTCTACTCACCATGACTGTCCTACAAGAAATGAATTCTCACAATGTCAACCCAGTTCAAGTTAATAGCTCAGAACTGGCAATAATTCAGTACAGTTGGTTATTTCGAGAGAGTTTACCAGAATAGATGAGCTGGGGAAAGGGAATCCTTACACTGAAGTAGTAGATGAAACAAGGGTTAAAAATCATTATTAGTCACAGTGCAAAAAGATCTTCATTTTACTTCTGTGTCTTCTATGCCCTACCTGAGGCTGCTCAGTGTTGTAATGAAGGGCAGAGTTTCCACTTACGTGCCATTGGCAAGGTAAACTTCTGTCATCACAGACTCAAAGTGTAATATTATCCCTGGCAAGCAGCTTCTGGTGCACGGACAAAGTTAAAACACCGTAAAAGCCAAGTGGGGCCAGGATCTCAAAGTCATCTTGCCCTCTTAAAGCTGTGAATTGGGTTGGTGAATTTGAAGGGTATCAGTTAAAGTCCATGCTGCTAAATATATAACAGGTGCTAAGAGATGTCCCATGCCTATATGCATCAAGATTTCCAGCTTTAAGAGGCAGAGGGGCGTATAGAATCCCTACAGTGTGGAAATAGGCCTTTTTATGATCTTCGAACCCTCTGAAAAGCATTCTATTCAGACTCACCAGCCTCTCCAATTCCTGCATTCCCTATGGCTAATCCACCTAACCTGCACACTATGTGGCATTTTAGCATGGCCAGTCTACCTAACCTGCATACCATGTGGCAATTTAATATGCTGAAAATGTGTTGCTGGAAAAGCGCAGCAGGTCAGGTAACATCCAAGGAGCAGGAGAATCGATGTTTCGGGCATAAGCCCTTCTTCGGACTTATGCCCGAAACGTCAATTCTCCTGCTCCTTGGATGCTGCCTGATCTGCTGCGCTTTTCCAGCAACATATATTTCAGCTCTGATCTCCAGCATCTGCAGTCCTCACTTTCTCCTAGGCAATTTAATATGGCCAATCTACCTAACCTGCATACTATGTGGCAATTTAGCATGGCCAATCCACCTAACCTGAACACCTTGGGAGGAAACCAGAGCACCCAGAGGAAATCCATGAAGACACAGGGAGAATGTACAAACTCCACATAGACAGTTGCCCCAGGAGGGAATCGAACCCATGTCCCTGGTGCTATGTGGCAACAGTGCAACCACTGAGCCACTGTGCCATGTTTTCCTAAATTCTGTCGAAACACCTGGATAAGTGTAGTTGGAAACTTTACTTCAGTGAAAGTGATAGGCTGGAGGCCTTTGATCAACCCAACAATGTTTAGCATTGACCATGTGAGAGGTTAATGCTCAGATGTTTGACAAATAGTAACCAACATTTTGCCTGTCGCCTCAGCTATCTTACACTTTACCTTCAGCTGTATTTTTCTGGTGTCTTCCCTCACCATTGCATGGGAGCAGCTCATGCAGCTGTGTGTTGCAGCTCTGCTGAGAAGCAAGAGAAAGATCAACATCAAACCCAACACTGCTCCACAGCTACATGCCACTTCATAGTGACAGAGGGGATAGACACAGGGATCTAGCACCAAGCCGGTGAGACCTCACCCTATCACATTCCAAGCACAGGGTCTACAAACAGAGCATCAACTTTCTTAACTGGTCTGAGCACCAGCTCCTCAGGAGGCTCAGGTTTTCATGGCACATCATTGCTGGAACCTGCTGCCTCCTCAAACAAATCTTCTGAGTGGACCAGGTAAGCACATTTAGCATATGATCACAGGACATCAGAGCAGAAGTAAATTGTTCGGCCCCTTGAACTTGCTTCATCATTGGCCAAGATCATGGCCAATCTGTTTATGGGTTTTGAATTCTACATTTCTGTCTACCTTCAGACCTAGTGTCAATATCCATCAAGGGATCTGTCACTGGTGGGGTCTTTCTGGGTCACTGCCTTTCCCTGACCATGATATGCTTTTGTCTCCTTCAAGCAGAGAATATTGACTATGAGAAACATTTAATGTGGGTAACGGACAAGGACATTGAGGCTTGGATATGAGAGGTCCATAAGCTATATGGGTGTAGGTTGTTCAGAGGGAGTTACGAGGTGCCCAGAGGGAGAGCAGTATGTGGGCCTATGTGTTATGTGTATAGGAACTTAGAACAGGAGTTAGTGATTCAACCTTTCAAACTGCATCTACCATCTGAGATCAATAAATATCTACCTCAATGGTACATTTTCACAATATCTACATATCTCTTGATGTCATTGGTACCTATAAAGCTATCAATATCTGTGTTGAACTGAATGACTGGATATCCACAGCCCTCTGAGGTAGAGAATTCCAAGAACATCCCATCTTCTAAGTGAAAATATTCCTCTTCATCACCTGGTTTTGGATGCCATTGCCAGGGAGATGTCCTTCCTGAATTTAGTCTGTTCAGCCCTTTGGGATTATTTAAGTTTCAATTAGATTGTCATTCATTCTTCTAAGCTCCAGAGAATACTGAATCAGTTTCCTCGATCTCTCCCTATAGGACAATCCAGAATTGGTCTGGTGAATGTCCACTTCAATCTCTCTGTGGGAATTAAATATACCCTTCCTTCGGCAATGGGACCAGAACTACACACAGCACTCAAGGTGAGGTCTCATCAATGTTTCACATTATTGAAACAATACTTCTTTGCTATTATAATCTTCCTGTGATGAAAGTTAACACACCATTTCCCTTTCTAAATTGTTTGCTGTACCTGAAAGTCAGCTTTCAGTGATTTTTTTTTAAACAAGGACACGTAGGTCTCTCCATTTCACTGTTTAAGAAATACCAAACACATTTGCTTCTCCTACCAAAGTGGATATTTATCTACATTCTATTCCTTCTGCCACAATCTTGCTCATTCACCCTGTCTAAATCCTCCTGAAGCCCCTTTGCATCCTCCTTGAAATGCACATTCCTACCAAGTTCTTCATCATACACAAATTTGGAACCATTACAATCAGCCCACACATCCAAATTATTGACATACATTATGAACAGTGGGGTCCAGTTCTGATCCTTGAGGTACCCTGCTTCTCACAGCCTGTTGACCTCAGCTTAACCCATGTTTTTCTATTTTCTGCTTTCTGCCTATTAGATAATCATCAATTCATGGTAGCATATTACCTCAAAGTACTTTAATTTGATTCCTAAGCTCCTAAATGCGACTTTGTCAAAAAGCCTTCTGAAAATCCAAATATTTCGCATTCACTATTCTTGCTTATCAATTCTGTTCATAGCATGCTCAAAAACCTCCAGTGTGTTTGTCAATGATGATTTTTCTTTATAAATCTATGTTGACAGTGTCCAAACAGACAATTACTTTAAATATCCAGTTATCACATCCCTTATCATAGATCCTAGAATTTTCTCTACTACAGACATCAGGCCAACAACTGTGTAGTTTCCTGTTTTTCCTCTCCCTCCTTTGTTAAACAGAAAGGTTAAATTTGCAACTTTCCAAACTGTAGATATTTTTTCAGAATTAATAGATTTTTAAAAGATTCTCATTGATGTTGTGTCGCCATAGATTTACCTGAGACAACTGGTGGTGATTTAACTTGAGGGTCACTATTCCTCAGGCAAGGAGAAAGGTTGAGAAGGAAAATCTTTCATAGTAACCTCAATGAGAATTGAACCCTTGCTATCAGTGTCATACTGCTTTGCAAGCCAACTGAGCTAAACCACTCCCCAACTCATCAACACATCCACTATTGTGTTAGTCATATTTTTCGACATGCCATGGCAATGTCATCAGGTCATGGGGATTTGATAACTTTCAATTAGTTTTTCCAGTGTTACCTTTTTTTTACTGTTCCACATTCTTATTAGACTCTTGGATTTTAATTATTTCAAGGAGATATTTTGTACTTTTATCTGTGACTCCAGGCACATGGGGCACATCTTATATGGGTCTGACAACATAAATAGAAAGCAGGAATTTTTAGCATTACTTCACCTGAGGTCCACTGAAGATGTTACCTAGTAAGGTAACAAAATGTCTGGAAATGAACCTTTCAGCTCAGTGAGCAAACCTACATCCAGAATATAGGCTGCATCAAGATGTGTGGCAGAATTTACTGACAGGTCCAGTAAGGTCAATCTTGATGTTAGGAGCTTTTCAATCTCTTTTTTTGTTTTTACAAGTGATGTGATGCATTTCTTGTGAGGCAACAGCAGGATATTATTGCTCTTAAACACCTTGTTGACAGCCCAACTTGTCCCATTAACATTCCACTTTCTATTGTACCCAAACAGGCTAGGTGTGGAGAAAACTCTGCAAGGAAACCAAAATGGGTACCTGGTGGATTCTGCTTCCTGCTTGCTCCACGCAACTTCAGTGTTGGACATGGGGCACAAACAATCTGAGGGACCTCTGCAACTACTGACCTATTCTTGGGGTTCACTGCAAAAGCTGACACACACCTGAGAGTTTTTGCAAATACTTGACAGACTCCTACATGCAACGTTTTTCCCTTAAGGCACAGCCAACCATCAAAACTAAAATAATGCTGTACTACTATTGTGAACGGTTGGCAAATGGATCTCAAAGGAGTTAAGTGTGAGGCCACCTATAAAAAAAAGTATAGATCTATCTGAATATTATCTAAGTGGTAGTAAGCTGAGGACAGAGGTGATTCTAAGGGGTTTGTGGTTCGTATATCCCTGAAATGTGGTAATAGTAACAAAAAATTCAAAAAAGCTAGTAAAATGTTAATGTTTATATCCTGAAGGTTAAGGGAGGTCTTTTTTTTTCCAGCAATACAAAGCTCTGATCAGTACCGTGTGCAGTTCTGGGTACTCCATTTCATAAATGCAATGTTAGCATTGGAAGGAGTGCAGCACAGGTTCATCAGAACATTACCAGGGCTTCAATGGTTTCATTATGAAGACACTACATTGACTAGGCTTGTCACCCTGGAATAAAGAAAGTTAAGGGGGTTTTTTATTAAGGTTTTTATGAGTCTGAAGAGTTTAGATTACTTACAGGCCCTTTGGGCCAACAAGTCCACACCGACCCACCGAAGCGCAACCCACCCATCCCCTACATTTACCCCTTTACCTAACACTACAGGCAATGGCCATTTCACCTGACCTGCGCATCTTTGTGACTGTGGGAGGAAACCGGAGCATCCAGAGGAAACCCACACAGTTGCCTCAGTCGGGAATTGAACCCAGGTCTCTGGCGCTGTGAGGCAGCAGTGCTAACCACTGTGCCACCATGCCACCCATTGTACAGTAACAATAAATATATTTGTTTCCAAAATCAACCCAGACCATTCAACAGGCATTATGAGACTTCTTCATAAAAGACTGGCAGAGCTTTAAGACAACCTTCCAGATGCAAACTCAGTAAAACACTTTAAAACTGAGGTCAATCGATCTTGACTCAACCAAACTATTAAGAAATACGGAGCTGAGACAATTGGGTGGAGTTAAGATATAATCAGCCATGGTCCCATTGAATGGTGAAACGAGTTTGAAGTGTTGCTGGGTCGAATCTTGCTCTGAAGTGAAAACAGATAGTATACAAAATGACTTACCAGAAAATCCAAAAAATTTGAAACCTTGTTGAAATCAAGTGAGCTGACCCTTTGCGGATGCCCTTTATGAACTTCCTTCCATCAGGAGTCAGGAACATATGTCATCAACTGATTAAGCATAACATTGATTTATTTCTGCAGTGTAGCCCAAAGAATCAAAATAATGCTCAAGTTTTCTCACTTCTACTAGTAAATACCTGCAATCTCAGTTGATAAGACATGGTGCAATTAATCTGGTGCAAGGTCTGAGGGATAAGAATGTTGTGGTTCTGCTTGCCAAGCTGGAAGTTTTTGCTGCAAACGTTTCGTTCCCTGGCTAGGGAACATCATCAGTGCTGTTGGAGCCTCGTGTGAAGCGCTGCTTTGATGTTTCTTCCGGTATTTATATTGGTTTGTTCTTGCCGCTTCCGGGTGTCAGTTTCAGCTGCAGTGATTTGTATGTGGGGTCCAGGTCGATGTGTCTGTTGATGGGTGTTCTTGCCGTTTCCGGGTGTCAGTTTCAGCTGTAGTGGTTTGTATATGGTGTCCAGGTCAATGTGTCTGTTGATGGAGTTTGGGGATGAATGCCATGCTTCTAGGAATTCTCTGGCTGTTCTCTGTCTGGCTTGTCCTATGATAGTGGTGTTTTCCCAGTCAAATTCATGTTGTTGGTTGTCTGAGTGTATGGCTGCTAGAGATAGCTGGTCGTGTCGTTTTGTGGCTAGCTGATGTTCATGGATGCGGATTGTTAGCTGTCTTCCTGTTTGTCCTATATAGTGTTTTGTGCAGTCCTTGCATGGTATTTTGTAAACTACGTTAGTTTGGCTCATGCTGGGTATTGGGTCCTTTGTTCTAGTGAATTGTTGTCTGAGCGTGGACGTTGGCTTGTGTGCTGTTATGAGTCCTAAGGGTCGCAGTAGTCTGGCTGTCAGTTCTGAGACGCTCCTGACGTATGGTAGAGTGGCTAGTCCTTTTGGTTGCGGCATGTCCTCGTTCCTCGGTCTATCTCTTAGGCATCTGGTGATAAAGTTGCGTGGGTATCCGTTTTTGGCGAATACCTTGTATAGATGTTCCTCTTCCTCTTTTCGCAGTTCTGGTGTACTGCAGTGTGTTGTGGCCCTTTTGAATAGTGTCCTGATGCAGCTTTGTTTGTGTGTGTTGGGGTGATTACTTTCATAGTTTAAGACTTGGTGTGTGTGTGTTGGTTTCCTGTGTACCCTTGTGGTGAATTCTCCGTTGGGTGTTCTCTCTACTAACACGTCTAGGAATGGGAGTTGGCTATCCTTTTCCTCTTCTCGTGTGAATCGGATTCCTGTGAGTGTGGCGTTGATGATTCGGTGTGTTTTTTCTATATCTATGTTTTTGATGATTACAAAGGTGTCATCAACATATCTGATCCAGAGTTTGGGTTGGATTTGTGGTATGGCTGTATGTTCTAACCTTTGCATAACTGCCTCTGCTATGAGTCCCGAGATTGGTCATCCCATGGGTGTTCCGTTGATTTGTTCGTATATCTGATTGTTGAATGTAAAGTGTGTGGTGAGGCACAGGTCCAGTAGTTTAAGTATGCCGTCCTTGTTGATAGGTTCGGCCTCCTGTGTTCTGTTATGTATGTCCAGTAGGTTGGCTATTGTTTCTCTGGCTAGGGTTTTGTCAATTGAAGTGAACAGTGTCGTCACGTCGAATGATACCATGGTTTCTTCTTTGTCTATGTGTGTATTCCTGATGACGTCCAAGAATTCCTGTGTTGATTGTATGGAGTGTTTGGATCCGCTGACTAGGTGTTTCCTGACAGTCTACCATATGTCAGGAGCGTCTCAGAACTGACAGCCAGACTACTGCGACCCTTAGGACTCATAACAGCACACAAGCCAACATCCACGCTCAGACAACAACTCACTAGAACAAAGGACCCAATACCCAGCATGAGCCAAACTAACGTAGTTTACAAAATACCATGCAAGGACTGCACAAAACACTATATAGGACAAACAGGAAGACAGCTAACAATCCGCATCCATGAACATCAGCTAGCCACAAAACGACACGACCAGCTATCTCTAGTAGCCATACACTCAGACAACCAACAACATGAATTTGACTGGGAAAACACCACTATCATAGGACAAGCCAGACAGAGAACAGCCAGAGAATTCCTAGAAGCATGGCATTCATCCCCAAACTCCATCAACAGACACATTGACCTGGACACCATATACAAACCACTACAGCTGAAACTGACACCCGGAAACGGCAAGAACATCCATCAACAGACACATCGACCTGGACCCCACATACAAATCACTGCAGCTGAAACTGACACCCGGAAGCGGCAAGAACAAACCAATATAAATACCGGAAGAAACATCAAAGCAGCGCTTCACACGAGGCTCCAACAGCACTGATGATGTTCCCTAGCCAGGGAACGAAACGTTTGCAGCAAAAACTTCCAGCTCGGCAAGCAGAACCACAACAACGGATACCCGAGCTACAAATCTTCAATCAGATTTTAAAGGGATAAGAATGTATTTTTCTTTCAAAAAAATGCCATTGTGGTTCTATGGAGTTGGATATGAACCTCTTACACGCATCCTCTTCATCCACTGGAAACAATGGCTTTGGATGATGGACTCCTTAAAAATTCTACAACAACTTCCTGATGAAAAACCACAATAATTTATTTATTCAGATGGTGCCTATCTTCCCAGCTTCCATCAAAGGATTTAATAGGCACACTCTAGTGTAGAGTTGCTGTTGAATAAAGTTGATATAAATAGAAAATATTCATTCAAATACCACATAAATCACAGCAAGGCCTCCCTTGCAAGATTGTAAAATCTCACAATGAAATGCTGTCATAGCTAAAATGCTCATAATTGTTTTGGTTAAAAGACACGATTTCATTTAACAAAAGAACTCTTTCCTTTGACTTTTACATGTACATTAGAGCATTGTGTCAATGCAATGGGGAATTCTGGTATGCAGAACTGAAAAGCCATCTGATTACATTTACTCATCAAAATTCTTTTCAAGTAATGTTTTCCATCCTTCTTTGAGAAGCAGATTGCATTAGTTTGAGTGTTTTCCCTGCCAGTTACATGCCTGAACGTAACTGTCAAATGGGCCAATTGATGGTCGTCAGTACCAGTTATACAGAAATAGTTGGGTCTTTTTAAATCTATTGAGATCAGTTCCTCTTTTTTTGTCAACTGAGATTGCTATCAAGTTATTGAGAAACTACTCAACAATCCTGTTTCAAGCTGGCGGAACAGTGTTTGTAGTTACCATAGCAACCACATCTCGAACTGTGATGATGATGACAAGTGTCTCAATCTTGCAGTACAACTTGCCAAATGATTTTGCTAAATTTAGATTACATTCAACCTTATGGTGCAGCTGAGATTTTGTATAAATAAAATGTCATGGTATCTTTGGATACACTGAAATTTTAATGTACAAATACTTTCATGAGATTGAGGTTGAATGTTCCAAGCTCACAGTCACAAATCATATGTGTGCAAAGTGCATTTTCATTCATTGATAGAATGCAAACAGCCTTAATGCTGCCAGATCAGCTTTCCCCTTATGTACTTCTCGTGTAAAAAAAAAGTAACAGTTAAGGCTTCAGAAGAGAAATAATGGGATAATTTTTCCCAACTTTTATTACTGTTGATGAACAATGGGCTGCTGAATTTTACACAGGTCATTCAACAACCATCTGTTGTTAAGTAACAACTTAAATATCTAAAAATACCTTCAGGCTTCACCTCTCAGGGTGCACGCTTGAGCTCCCCCCCCCTTCCCCCAAGATTTAAGCACAAACATCAGGGACGAAGCACCACTGAATTACTGAGGGAGAGCTACACTGTTGGAGGTGTCACCTTTCATCGAGTCATAGAGATGTACAGCACAGAAACAGACCCTTCCCTTTCAACTTGTCCATGCTGACCAGATATCCTAACCCAATCTAGTCCCATTTGCCAGCACTTGGCCCATATCCCTCGAAACCCTTCCTATTCATGCATCCATCCAGATGCGTTTTAAATGTTGTAATTGTACCAGCCTCCACCACTCCCTCTGGCAGTTCATTCTGTACACGAACCAGCCTCTGCATGAAAAAGGAATTACCCTCAGTCTGTTCCTCAATCATTATTGCTCCATCAACATCACAAAAACAGATTATCTGTTCAGTATCTTATTGCTGTTTGTGGGACTTTGCTTTGTCTAAATAGGGTGCTGTGTTTCTCTCATTATTACAGTAGCTACACTTCAAAAGAACTTCACTGGCAGGTAATGTTCTTTGGCACTTCCAATGGCCATAAGAGGTACCAAATGGAAGCAATGAAAAAGGGAGGACTTATCCTTGTGAATTTTGTTCATGTGGATGAATCATGTACATTATGGATCTTGTACCTGTGAAAAGAATACCTTGATTTCCTAACATTGGAAAAAATTCCAGTCCATGCTATACTGGCTATTGGACAAGCTGCTCGATCATTTAGAGATCACGGAGAGATTAGAAGAGATTAGAAGAGATAGTGGTGAAATGGAACCAGCTGTTTCTAGTATGCACATGGAAATTGAACAAATAATAGAACCAGCAAGAAACTAAAGCACAGAATGAGGTCAATCAACCCACCATGTCTGTATTGGCTCAATAAACCATTCTAATTCAAAATTCCTTGCAGGTTATGGCACTTCAGGAGCAGATCCAGGTTCCTTTTAAATGAAGTGACGGTTTTCACCTCAAGCACCAAATGAGCAGAAAAGTTTGGGTGAAGAGGATTTTCCTTATGTCCTTTCTAAACTTTCTACCAATCACCTTAAATCTGTGCCTCCTGTAACTGACATCTCCGTTAATGGAACATATCCACTTTTTCAAGCCCCTTATTATTTACACACCCCTCAGTCTCCTTAGATTTAAGGAAAATAACCCTAACATATCCAAGCTTTCCCCTTACCTACAAGTTTCAAGCGTTTGCAACAGGCTTGGAATTCGATGTAGTTTCTCTAGAATAATTAGTCCTTCCTGTAATGTACACAAACTCCAGCTGCAGTCGAACCAGTAGCTTAAATCATTCCAGCATGACATCACTGCTCTTGTATTCAATACCGCATCCAATAAAAAAGCATTCTATTCGCCTTTGCTGCAACTTAATCTACTGGCTGGTCATTTTCAGAGACCTGTGGGCATGTGATGCACTTTCACATTGTTATGGAGAAACATTAATCCATACTGAATTGTATCATTCACAATTCTGCTTTCTTGCAAATATTAAATCTTCCAATAACCATGTCAAGTTGATCATATAAGAAAACATTACCTACTCAGTTGTCTGCAGTTTTGCAGGTCAGTGGATTGGTGCCTGCATCAAATTCAACCAGGCAGGCCTCAACATTGCACAGGGAAGCCAAAGCCAAGGCTCCCCTCATCGCGGTGTGAAACATTCCTGAGTGACAGCCTGAGACGATTTTTTTTTGGGGGGGTGGGGGGGGTGGCAGGACTACAAGGTAACTTAGGTGCAACTTCTGCAGCACTTTTCATGGTTTAGATAGTTTAATTTTTGACCACAATTTACTTGAACAGTTTTAATTTTATTGCTAATAATGTGATAAATGTAATACATGTAATACATTTTTAAAAAAAATATTTTAAACCATTAATCTTAATGTTATTCAACAAATTCTATTTTCTTCATTCATCCATGGGATGTGGATATCAATGGCTAAGTCAGCATTTACTCTTTTTGAACCTTCAATGCAATGGCGTGTAGGCCATTTCAGATTCACCCACACTGCCGTAGGTCTGGAGTCATATGCAGGCCAGACCAGGTAAAAATGGCAGCTTTTCTTCTCTCAAGGACATTAGTGAGCCAAATAGGCTTTTACAATTGACAGAGGGTTGTCAACAGACAAAAAAGCACAATTAATTCTTCTGATGGTTTTTGAACATTCAATGTTATTTAATGATACAAAGTGAACTGAAAAGCACTCACATATTTGCACGTAGAAGGTGACAGTGCAGCAGATTATGCAGAACTTCTCGAATGAAGATGTAAACACACTTTTGGCTGATATGGAAGCAATTCCTGACTGCATCCTGGGGATGGAAAAGGCAAAAGCACCAAGCAAAGTGCACCAGCTGCCTGGAATGAGGTAGCCATTGCGGTAAATACAAACAGCACAATGCCAATGACTGTGGATTGATGCCAAAAGAAACTTAATGATTTGCTTTGTGCTGCCAGAATATTCATGCATTTATACACACATGCAGACATATGTCTATATATAAGCTCATTTTTGACACATTAATTTCTACTTTTTACATTGAAAATGCAGAACGATCACATGAAATATTGCTTTTGTTTGTTAATTTTACGAGGTATCATAAAATGCAGCTGCCTTGGAGTTCTTTTTGTCATTGGTGTTATCTCTCATTAGAAAGTCCAGTGGGATATAGAGTTTGGTTGTTCCCAACAATCGTAAAGTGTGTCACAAGCGAATACTGCAAACTTTAAAAGAAAATTATTTTTCTTCCTTTTGGTGAAGATGGCTCTTAAAATCCAGCAGGGCATATTGACCAAAGGTGGGTTTGGGTGCTGTACAGCAAGAATCTGACAGAACTGGAGGACTTTGCGATGAGGCTCCTTGGCATTATTCTCCAAACCCATAATGTGTACTTAAGCCATTGGGGAGAAAGGTAAATTATGTGGAAAAAATAAGGAGATACCTTTCTTCTGTCAAATGCGCAGGTTCTTACAGACATATCAGATGGTAACAGGCAAGGATTTACCTCCGAGCATCTGAGTTTCCTGAGAAAGGTGATCAGGAAAGAATGGAACCAAGTATATGAGACTGACGACAGGGAAGGAGGAGGGAGAGAAGTGTCAGGAGGGCGAAATATCTGATTTTAGAGGTGATTGTTGGTGACAATCCAGTGGTAAAGTTAAAAGATAGAGTCAGTGATTGGGGGTGAGGTGGGGTGGTTTGGGGGTAGTCTATGATATTTAGGGAAGGAACAAACCTTGGGATATAAGGAGCCTACAGCATTGGCAGCAGTGTGTCTGCCATTTGCATAAGCAATCGGGCAACATGACATCGTGTTGGTGATGAGGAAAATGGTGCAATACTCACTAAGCACTTCTAACGGGACAGATATTGCAGAGCACCAATTCAAACGCTTCAACAAACTCTGAATGATTCAAAGATAGATGATATTCAGCATGCACACAACAACAATGAGGTTCTTCATCAGATTCGGACTAAAACTGCAGCACTCATACCAGTGGCCAGCAACAGCTCAGTGCAGAGGCTTCTGCTATTGAGCATGTCCTTGGTGCACAAAGTTGGAGTTATTTATTTATTTATTGTCACATGTAACACAATTACAGTGAAGAATGTTGTTTAGTGTTGCCACTGTCCAGTGCCATCTTGAAACTCTGAAAATAAAGGCACGGTGGCACAGTGGTTAGCACTGCTGCCTCACAGTGCCAGAGACCTGGGTTCATTTCCCACCTCAGGTAACTGTCTGTGTGGAGTTTGTACATTCTCCCCATGTCTGCATGGGTTTCTTCCGGGTGCTCCGGTTTCGTCCCACAGTGCAAAATTGTGCAGGTTGGGTGAATTGGCCGTGCTAAATCGCCTGTAGTGTTCAGGGAGTAGGTTTCTCTTTGGAGGGTCAGTGTGGAATTGTTGGGCCGAAGGGCCTGTTTCCACACTATAAGTAGTCTAAATCTTATGCTCCTTATCAATTGTTATATTGTCAACAATATTTCATCACACACTGTGTTCTGTTACAATTGACTTCATTTGTTTGTTCCATTTGTGGATATATTTATGCATTTATTTAAATTTGCTCTTCTGTATTAGATTTGTTGCTTAATTAAATCTTTGATATTTATTAAAAATTCTCTCATTATTATATTTAATTATTCATTATTTCTGAAGTTGAAATAACACATTTGCAATTATCAACATTCATGAAAAAATGTTATTCAAATAAAAATAATGGAAAAAAGATACAAATCTTAATTACTTGAGAATACAATAAACTTTTACTTGAATTGGGCAATTTGGTGGATCAGTGGTCAGCACTGCTGCCTCATAGCACCAGGGACTTGAGTCTGTGTAGAGTTGCACAATCTCCCAGTGTCTACATGGATCTCTATTGGGTATTCTGGCTTCCTCCCACAGTCCAACAATGTTAGGTGGATTGACCATGCTAAATTGTCCATTGTGTCGGTGATGTGCAGGCTATGTGGATTAGCCATGGGAAATACAGGGTGACAGGAATAGGATAGGATGATGGGTCTGGGTGGGATGCTCTTCAGAGTGTTGGTGTGGACTTGATGGGCGAAATGATCTGCTTAGACACTATAGGGATTTTATCATGCCAAAACAGCTGAACTTTAAAAATCTGCAGCAATCACTATCTCAACAGGTTTGCATGCTTTACACACTAAATAAAGTAATTTGTAATCTTTACAGCAACAGTTTCTTGGTTTATTTCAGAAGATAAAGATGGTCAGATTGGGAACTTGCAAATCCCAATATTGGAAAGTAGCAATGACCAGCTAATATATAGCTGTTTTTGCAAGGGCAGGAGTCTGGGTCTACTCACATGTTCCAGGATTCATTGTGGCACATGATTCCATCATGCAGTGGGTGAAAAGTTAGTGCTTCCATTCAATGGAAACGTAACCTTAATGTTCTTATTGTTCTCTCCACCATCTAATGCATTGCTACATGGGTAAAGTGGTATTGTTCCTGTACTTCTTTGCTGGTTCTCTGATGTATTGCTCACATTTTCTGTGGATACTGCTGATCATCCAGCAGCCATCCTGAGATTTCCACGAATACACTCATGGTCTAACATGGTCTAATGCATCCTTGAGTTCATCAGGGTGCACAAATATTTCACATTTCCCCGTTGTCTCCATTTACAGTTAGTTTCTTCACTTGGACATTGCTTACAGTCATCATATTCAGCAAATGGGATGCCTTCCCTGTTGATGAAGGAAACAAACTCATTAAATAATGCCTACAATGGAGTAAGTTCATCATTAGCTCAAGAACTCAGCAAGCTATTAAAGTCTGTGGGAGGGGGATGCTCATGGTGTGCAGTGGTAGTGTTCCTACTCTGAGCCAGGAGGCCTGGGTTCAAGTCCCACCCGCTATGGAGGGTGTGTAATAACATCTCTGAAAAGATTGATTAGGAACTATCTAGGGTGTGAGGGACCTCTCCTTGATTATCACAGAGGACATGTAGCGTCATACCAGGAGGGCAACATAATCATATGGGAAATGAAAGTTGAAAAATGACAGGAAAAGATACAAAGACTAAACCCAAGAATATACCAACACTCAAGACTGCATGAGAAGAAAAAAAGAAAACTAAAGGCTCTGTAGCTGAATGCACATAACATTCACAGCAAAGTAAATGAGCTGATTGCACACATGGAAGTAACTAGACATGATAACTAGTATAGTTACATTGCTGCATTATTTCAAAGATGCTGTTACCTGATGACTCCAGCTCACCATTTGCTACTCCAGACCTCCACCTTGGACACCTGGCATCAATACCTCAGAACATGCTCAACAGGCAGCAATCATTCACTCTTGGCATCCAATATGTACCAACCTATTGCATCATCATGGCATATCTCCATATCAGCTGCTGTACTACCATTCTGTACTTTGCAGCACATCAGCATCAGATGGGCCAAAAGGGCCAAGGATGGCAGATGGAGTTTAATTTAGATAAATGTGAGATGCTGCATTATGGAAAGGCAAATCAGGGTAGGTCTTATACACTTAATGTTAAAGTCCCCAGGAGTGTTGCTGAACAAAGAGACCATGGAATGCAGGTTCATAGTTCCTTGAAAGTGGAGTTGCAGGTAGATAGGATAATGAAGTATGCTTGACTTAATGGTTAGTGCTTTGAGTAAAGGAGTTGGGAAGTCATGTTGCAGCTGTACAGGACATTGGTTAGGCCAATTTTGGATTAGGGCTTGCAATTCTAGTCTCCCTGTTGTAGGAAGGATGTTGTGAAATTTGAAAGGGTTCAGAAAAGATTTACGAGGATGTTGCCAGAGTTGGAGCATTTTGAGCTATAGGGAGAGGCTGAATAGGCTGGGGCTATTTTTCCTAAAGCGTCAGATGCTGAGGGGTGACCTTATCGAGGATTATAATATCATGAGGAGCATTGATAACGTGAATAGTCAAGGCCTTTTCCCAGAGTGGAGGAATCCAAATCTAATGGCATAGATTTAAGGTGAGAAGGGAAAGAGTTAGAAGGGATCAAAGTAGCAACTTTTTCACACAGAGGGTGGTGCATGGAAGGAATGAACTGCCAGAGGAAGTGATGGAGGCTGGTACAACTACAATATGTAAAAGGCATCTGGATGGCTAAATAAGTAGGAAAAGCTTAGAGGGAAATGGGCCAAATGCTGGCACATGGGAGTAGATTAATTTAGGATATGTAGTAAGCATGGACAAGTTGGACCGAAGAGTCTGTTTCTATGTAGTATGACTCTGTGACTCTGTAACTACCACTGCCTGGACACTTTGGGTGCTGGGACAGGCACCCAACTCATGAATTGGATCAGGAAATGTCTCCAGGTTGCTAGCTTAATGCTCACTCACTTTGTGCCTACTTTGATGTTTGCAGCATTTGTGTCTGCTATGCTTTATTTGCACTTTGCTTCTTGAGGCTGAGCTAACAGACTCACAGTACTGCTCTCTGACCTTGCCTTTCAAAGGAAATAAAAAGCCTGGCTGTTTGTCCTAGTTGCTGGCGATCATCAGTCAAGGGTGTTGCTGCATGAGACTGCACATTGTCAGGGTCTCATCATACACCAATGACATATACACCAAATGCACGTCTTTGAACCAAATGCCAATGTCACAAAGTCTATAAGGGTTCGTCTTCAATCAAGTCAAGGGAGACAACGTACAGACAGATTCCCCCACTCATCAAGTCAAGTGCTTTGTCTGATATCAGTTCAGGGGATTGGGTACCGATAGTCAGCCACTCCCAGTGGCAATCCCTGCTCAATGGAGCAGAATTTCAGCATGTCACCAGCCATTTTGGTTCTTTCTGCCCTGTGAAGCTTTTGCTACTAGAATTAGAGAAAGGGAATTGAGTGAGAGCAAAGTGGCTGGCACAGCTGTCAGTGCTGGTACAGATATGGAAAGGAAGTGAGGTGACCCAAGTGAGTGAGTAGGAGGCACAGAGGCCACACAGAATTAGTCATCTGGGGGGGATTGAATGATGAGAGTGAGTGAAAGAAGATCTTACGGTAAAAGTGGTAGAGCATGGGCCTTGGCGGGAGGTGACTGTTTAACCAAGATGAGGTGCAGTAAATGTAAGTTAGCACAGAGAAGATCATGGCAATTACCTTGGTAAAGTGGAAAAGTTATTGACCTTGCTACAATGCTGGGCATTCCTCTGGCCACACTGACCCAGTTGGAAATCTGAGAACAGGCTGGCAGGGTCTGGTGTCATTGCCTTCTTTGCCAATCCTGGTGAAATAGGATGACCCTGCAATGCACCAGGCAGAGGTCGGTACTGCAGATGCTGAAGTTTAGAGTCAAGACTAGAGTGGTGCTGGAAAAGCACAGCAGGTCAGGCAGTATCCGAGGAGCAGGAAAATAGACGTTTCGGGCAAAAGCCCTGAAGAAGCACCACTCTCATCCTGCTACGCACCACCTCATTCATCAGGACCTCCAGGTTCCTTGCAGTAAACCAAGTTATTATTTCTCTTTTTCTGCCATGTCTGGGGCAAATGTCACAAACTGTGCAGGGCAATTCTGAACTGCCAATACTTGGCAATAACATTTAAGCAGCAGGAATCCAAGATGCACTCTTTCTCACAGAGGGTGGTGTGTTGACGGAATGAACTGCCTGAGGCGGAGTCTGGGACAATTGCAACATTTAAAAGGCATCTGGATGGGTATATGAACAGGAAGGATTTCGAGAGATGTGGGCAAAGTGCTGGCAAATGGGACTAGTTTAATTTAGGATATCTGATCGGCATGGACAAGTTGGACCGAAGGATCTGTTTCTGTGCTGTACAGCTCTACGACTCTATATGTCAGCAATGGCAAGGTCTTTATTATAGAAACATAGAAAATAGGTGCAGGCGTAGGCCATTCGGCCCTTCGACCCTGCATTACCATTCAATATAATCATACAATCTCAGTATCCCACTGACACCCTCTCCACATACCCCTTGATCCCTTTAGCCACAGGGCCATATCCAGCTTCCCCTTTAGTACAATTAACAAACTGGGCCAATCAGCTTTCTGCGGGAAGAATTCCACAGGTTCACAACTCTTTGAGCGAAGAAGTTTTTCTTCATCTCAGTCCTAAATATCTTACCCCTTATTCTTATGCTGTAACCCCTGTTTCTGGACTTCCCCAACATTGGGAACATTTTTTCCGCATCTAATCTGTCCAGTCAGGATTTTGTATGTTTCTGTGAGATGCTCCCTAATAGTTCTAAATTCTGGTGAGTCCAAGCCCAGTCAATCTGAACTTTCTGCATATGTCAGTCAAGTCAGGGTAACATTGGACAAGCAGAGAATCATAGGGGTGTGATACATAGTTAATGAGGTTGAACTTAGGGCAAGTGCATGAAAACTCTCAGTCTCGCAGGGAGATAGTCTCCATGAAAGTCAATAAAACTAACACTTAGCCAATTTCTGTGAAGATTCAGCCCTTCATTTGAGTAGAGATGAAAAAAAAAGTAAGCATTGTCTGAAACTACGGACCATTGGGCTGCTCTCTCATTAGAGACTGATGATTGGTGGTGCTTTAACCTGAGGGCCCCCACACCTCAGGCAAGGGGAGATGTCAAAATGTAGGAGTCCTTAATAGTATCCACAGCCACTGCAGGAATTGAACCCATGCAGTCAGCATCACAATCCAGCTATCCAATCAACTAACTTAACCACCCCCCCTCAGATGAGGAATAGTAAGATAAAGATGTTACTCAGAGGAGTGGTCTACAGACTCCAAATAGTAACCACAATATAGGATGAACAATACAAGACAAATTTTACAAGGGCTTATGTATCATCATAAGTGATGTTGATCTACATCAAAGTGAGAAAAATCAGATTGGCATTATCTGGAAGAAGAGTTCATAGAATGTTGCCAAGGTAGTTTTTTACAGCAGCGTGTTTTGGATTGAAACCAGAGTGCAAATGATACGAGACTTGCTGCTCTGTTATGTGACAAGATTAATGAATGATCTCAGAGTAAAGACACCCCTAAACAGCAGCAACCACAAAATGATGGAATGTTATGTTGTGTTTGAAAGGGAGAAGAACATATCTGATTCATATTTTAAACTTCAATAAGGCCAACTATGTCGGCATGTAAACTGAACTACCTGAAGTCAACTTGGTAAAAAGAATGACTGCAGATGCTGGAAACCAGATTCTGGATTAGTGGTGCTGGAAGAGCACAGCAGTTCAGGCAGCATCCAAAGTGCAGTGAAAACTTCTTCAAGACAGGCCTACTGCGAATCCTCTTGCAAGGATGCCTGCCTTGAAGAAGTTTTCCTCCTCTCTCTACAAGAATCTCAGGGAGTCCCTACTCTATGCTACTTTCTCCCCACCCCCACCCTCCTCTAGCTTATCTCTCCACCCTTCAGGCTCACTGCCGTTATTCCTGATGAAGGGCTTTTGCCCAAAACGTCGATTTTGCTGCACTTTGGATGCCTACTGAACTGCTGTGCTCTTCTAGCACCACTAATCCAGTACCTGAAGTCAACTGTCTAGGGACAGATCAAAACAGAAGCTGTGGCAGACATTTAAAGGGCTATTTCGGAATACTCAGAATAAAGCTACTCCTCCTGTAAAGAAAAATTCTAATGGGATAACCCACCATCTGTGGTTAACTAAAGAAGTTAAGAAAAGCATCAAACATAAGGAGAAAGTATATAATTGTGCAAAAAATGAGTGGCAGGTCAGATTAGGGAACAAAATATAAATAATGTCAGAGAATGACCAAAAGATTAATCAGGAGAAAGAAGATTGTGCATGAAAGGAAGCTCGTTAGGAATGTAAAAACAGATAACGAGAGGTTTGATAGGTATTTAAAAAGGAAAAGAGTTTATAAAGCAAATATTGGTCTTCTTGAAAGTGAGAATGGGGAGTTAATAATACCTTATAATCATAAGGAATTGGCAGCAGAAATTAACAAATTTTCTTTCTGTCTTCAATATTGAACAGACATAGATTGGAATGAACACAGCAGCCAAGGAACTGGCCCTTCGGCCCACTATGTCTGTGCTGAAAAGATTTTGTTAAAAATCCAGTAATAGATAGAACATAGAACAATACAGCACAGAACAGGCACTTCAGCCCTTGATGTTGCGCCAACCTGTTAACTAATCTTAACCCATCCCGCTGCACTATCCCATCATCATCCATATGCTTATCCAAGGACTGTTTAAATCTCACTAATGTGGTTGAGTTAACTACATTGGCGGGAAGGGCATTCCACACCCTTACCACTCTCTGAGTAAAGAACCTGCCTCTGACATCTGTCCTAAATCTATCACTCCTCAATTTGTAGCTGTAACCCCTCGTACATGCTGACATCATCATCCTAGGGAAAAGAATTTCACTGTTTACCCTATCTAATCCTCTGATCATCTTATATGTCTCTATCAAATCCCCTTGTAGCCTTTTCCTTTCCAATGAAAAGGGACCCAAGTCTCTTTGACTTTCCTCATAACACCTTCCCTCCAGAGCAGGCAACATCCTGGTATATCTCTTCTGCACCTTTTCAAATGCTTCCGCATCCTTCCTGTAATGGGGCAACCAGAACTGTACACAATATTCCAAGTGCGGCCACATTCGCATTTTGTATAGATGCAGCATGACACTACAGCTCCAGAAGTCAATCCCTCTACCAATAAAACCTAACACACCGTATGCCTTCTTAACAGCACTATCAACCTGGGTAGCAACTTTCAGGGATCTATATACATGGACTCCAAGATCCCTCTGCACATTCACACTACCAAGAATCTTTCCAGTGACCCAGTATTCTGCCTTCCTGTTATTCTTCCCAAAGTGAATCAGCTCACACTTATCTGCACTGAACTCTATTTGCCACCTCTTAGCCCAATTCTGCAGCTTATCCAAATCTCCCTGTAACCTTCAACATTAGGGCGGCACGGTGGCACAGTGGTTAGCACTGCTGCCTCACAGCACCAGGGACCCGGGTTCAATTCCCACCTCAGGTGACTGACTGTGTGGAGTCTGCACATTCTCCCCGTGTCTGCGTGGGTTTCCTCCGGGTGCTCCGGTTTCCTCCCACAGTGCAAAGATGTGCCGGTCAGGCGAATTGGCCATGCTAAAATTGCCCATAGTGTTTGGTCAGGGGTAAATGTAAGGGTATGGGTGGGTTGCGCTTTAGGCGGGTCGGTGTGGACTTGTTGGGCCGAAGGGCCTGTTTCCACACTGTAAGTAATCTAATCTAATTCTTCCACACTGTTCACCACTCCACCAACTTTCGTGTCATCTGCAAACTTACTAATTCATCCACCCATGCCTGCGTCTAAATCATTTATAAAAATTACAAACAGCAGTTGTCCCAAAACACATCCTTGTGGCACACCACTAGTAATCAGACTCCAGGCTGAACATTTACCATCAACCACTACTCGCTACCTTCTTACGGGAAGCCAGTTTCTAATCCAAACTGCTAATCCCATGCTGAAAATATGTTGCTGGAAAAGCGCAGCAGGTCAGGCAGCATCCAAGGAACAGGAAATTCGACGTTTCGGGCATAAGCCCTTCATCAGGAAGGGCTTATGCCTGAAACATCGAATTTCCTGTTCCTTGGATGCTGTCTGACCTGCTGCGCTTTTCCAGCAACACATTTTCAGCTCTGATCTCCAGCATCTGCAGTCCTCACTTTCTCCTGCTAATCCCATGCCTCTGCATTTTCTCCAACAGCCTGCCATGTGGAACCTTATCAAAGGCCTTACTTTAGATGTAAAGCAGGAAGTGAAGGGACAGAGGAACTTAGCAAAATTACCATCACAAGGAAAGAAGATGGAGCTACAGGCTGACAAGTCCTTCAGTCCAGATGGACTTCATCTTGGGATCTAAACAAAGTGCATTGGTACTAAATTTCCATTGTATGCTTGATTCTGGAAAGATTCCATTAGACTGAGAAACACGAATCCAACATTGCTATTCAAAAAGAGGATGAAAACAGGAAGCTACAGGAAAGTTAGCTTGGCAGTTGCAATGGGGAAGTTGGTAGAATTGATCATTAAAGCTCATCAGGAACAGTCAGCATGGGTATTTTTTGAAGGGGAAATCATGTTTAACCAATTTATTGAAGTATTTTGAAACAGCAACACCTACTTTGGATAAAGGGGACCCCTAGATATGTTATATTTAGTTTTCCAGAAGATGTTTTAAGAGGTGCCACATAAAAGGTGCCATGATCTAGGGGGTATCTAAATAGCATGGATAATGTACTTCCTGGCTGGTGAGAAACAGAGTGTACATAAATGGGTGTTGAATTGAGATGAGTGGTGTCCCTGCTGGGCTGTCAACATTTTACAACTTGCATCAATGACCTAAATGCAGAGACCAAAGTCATGGCAGCTAAATTTGCAGATGATGCAAGATAAGTAGAAAAGTGTATTGTGAAGAAGATATAAGGAGGATGCTCCATGTGTGGGCAAAAATCTGGCAGATGGAGTATAATTTGAGGAAATGTGAAGTATCCCTGCAGTTCACAATGGCAGGAAAAATAAAAAAAATCCTGAATATTACTTAAATGTGGAACAATAGCAGCATTCGAAGGTGGAAATGGATCTGGGTATTCTAATGTATATAGGTACAGCAAAATTAAGAAGTCTAATTGAATGCAGTTTTTCATTATGGGAGAAATTGAACATAAAGAAAGGATTGTATACATCTGTTACTTTGGGCATTGGTGAGACCGCATCTTGAAAACTTTGTGTAGTTTTCGTCTCCTTCTTGAAGAAAGGATGTAAATACCTTGGAAGATAGTTCAGGGGTTATGAGATTGATACCTGGAATGAGTGGGTTGTTTCTTATTTGCATTGGAGTTTAGAAGAGTGAGAGGTATCTTGATTGATGTATATAAGATGCTGAATGGTCTTGGCAAGGTGAGCAAGGTGAAATGGATACTTTCTCTTCTGGATGAGTCCAGAATCATGGGGGTACTGTTTAGAAATTAAGTGTCATCCTTTTAGGACAGAGATGAGAAGAATTTGTTTCCTTTCAGAACAGTTTACAATTTGGAACTCTACCTCTGAGGGCGGTGGAAGTGGGATCATTCAATGCTTTTAAGATGGAGACAAATAGGTTCATCTCAGGCAATGGAATCTAAAATGATCAGAGTAGATGTCATGATGAATTCAAAACTCAAATAGATGAGGCATGATCTTATTGAATAGTGGAGCAGGCTTAAGCAATGAAATAGCATGTCATCACTACTTCTCGTTCATATGCTTGTATGTGGATATGAAATTAATACAATCTAACACCTTCCCTGGTGAATGCAGGACCTTGGAGTGCTCTGGGATATTGTTACCAGTTCCAGACTGAAATGACCCACTTTCAATTACACTGTTAAGACAGTATAGCATTTTGAATTTGGCTTCAGGTCACCCTGCAATACTTCACAGTGTCATACCATCACTTCCTTGTTAAAACGTTGTCACCTGACTCACAATCTTTCAACAACTTTCACAGGACAGAATCTATCAGTTCAACTCAGCAAGCAGACAAGTTGTCTGACTCTTTCCTGATGATCCCTGTGCCTGCATCATGCATTCATCAATTGGCACATTACAGTAAGCAAAGCACTAATGTGCCAGGGTCGGTATACTTCCCACTCAAGGTTTGATTCTGGAATCGATTCCAGATTACCAGTTAAAGTTATAGCTCACAGCAGCTTGCAGGTGGTATACATGTCATTTATAACACATTGCATTTTCAAGAAACAGTTGAAAAGCTAAATTACATAAATAGACTTGTAACAGTGAATGATAAAATGCTGCAAAGCTAATGATCACATATATTTACATTTTTGAAAGTTTATGAAAGGTCAACATAGCTATAAAGACACGTTTATATAAGTTAAAAACACTGGTGCTTAAAGAAAGCTGATTCAGAAAGTATTGGAAATCACATTAATTTTGAAGAAGCTTATTAATGAGTTTTCAAACTTAAAACTATCATGTTGCATAATGAAAGAACTTTCAAAAGAGATAAATACTAGAATTACACAAAATTACAAATTACACAATTGTCAAATAATTTCAACCCTTTTCATACGTTCTGTGGTTACAGATTATTGGGTCATCTATTAAGCATCACAATGTGTTTTTCATCCACAGTTCAATGTTCTCTGATATAACTGCTGCCTTTGCTTGTCAGTCTTAGTCTATCAATTAAAATCTCTGAGGAACAGTCTCCAAGTACCTTTTATCATCCTTGGCTCTAGCAGAAACCTGTGCTGTGGGTTTCGTTTAAATTATTGCCATTTAAAATATTGCCAACAATCAGTCAATTTAAAAAGCTAGCTTTAACGTCTACCTTCTGCAGTTGTATGGGGCCTCAAGTCTTTAGCAGTGTCCCCAGGTGCAACTCCAATATAGGCCATTGGAACGATTATCTCTATATTAGAAAATCTGGACCATTGTCCAGGTCTACTTGTAGTTATATGGCCACCTTGACATATTATTTACTTTTGCTTTATTGTTATCTGAAACTTAACTCAGTCACATTTAGTTATATTTTGGGATATTTAGCAACAGTTAAGATCCCAATAATAGTAATTTGAGTACTCCAGTGAATAAATCAAGTCAGTTCAAAATCACTCTCCACATTGGAACTCAACTTTTGACTTTGGTAAATTCATTAGCTGAGCCCAAATGCTGCTACCATTTCCATGCTCCCACAATTCCTCCGCTCCTCACCTCTACACAACTGCTACCATCCTGGTCACTTAAATCTTCTGATTCTGGAATCACGTACAATTCCTCTTCAGTTTACATGAACACATGGGTTCAGCTGCCTGGGGTCCATGCTCCGGAATTTCTTCATTCAACTGTTCATTAAGATCTTTCTGAGATTCCAAGATTTCGGTCACTGGGATTAGATTAGACACATCCAGTTCAATGGTCAGCAGTATACTGAGCCAAGTGGACCTTTGTGGTTCCTTGATGGAGCTTGGTGCTGTGATGACTAATAGAAATTCAAGTAAAACTCCAAAAAATAGCCACCCCAGGGAATGAGTCCTTTGTGATCACATAAGTCTTAGATGAAAGCATTTCTAGACAAGAACCATTTTGAAGTGAAGAAAGGGAATATGGTCTGTCATCAAATATTCCAGTATTGCACCAGTCTGATACTTCCATTTCTGACTTTAATTATTATATGCCATTGACAAAACTGCCACATTGATACAGTAAAGTTGTGCCTGTTGGGAACCAATCTCAGTTGAGGAAACCAAACCAATAAAAAGAACATTGCATCTATTGGAATGAAGACATTTTCTGTCAATCTTCAAGTTAAAACTCGGCTCGGAGAGGTGCAATGACGTGTTCATTCTCCTGCCTGTGCAAGTAAATATTTTCATGTTTCCTTTTGCTATTAGCACATTTGGTTTATGTTGGCCTGTGCCATTACTTGTTATGATACTCTGAAATACTAACCGCAATTCGAGAGTTCTCCATGTACTGACAAGTTACAAAGCAGTTTCATAACTTGTACAAAGTGAATTGCTCTTCTGCATATTCTGAAGGCAATAGTTGAACAGGAACAGAATAAATATTATTACTGACAAGTCACTCATGTCATAGCACATCCCCACAAGCAACCCCCAACTCAGAAGTTTCTTTAACTTTTCATGTCAGATAACTTTTGCTCACACCATTGATTTGTCCTCTAAGTTCTGTGATCAGTCATTTCCATCATGTGCTTAAAGTAATAAATTTATCGGTAGTGATATTAGGGAACAGGCACCCCTTTAAGAGTCGAAAGCTATAGTGCTGGGAAAGCACAGCAGATCAGGCAGCATCCGAGGAGCAGGAGAGTTGATGTTTCAAGCATTAACACTTAATCAGGAATGTAGGCTGATGAAGGGTTTATGCCTGAACTGTTGACGCTCCTGCTCCTCGGATGCTGCCTGACCTGTTATACTTTTCCAGTGCCACACTTTTTGACTCTGATCTCCAGCATCTGCAGTCCTCAAGTTTTCCTAACCCATTTAAGAGTGCCTTCTATGTTGAACAGGGATTTCTGTTTATTAAAGATTGATTTTATTTTATTCATTCATGGGATGTCATTGGCTTGGCCAGCATTATTTTGCCCAAACCCAGCTTCTGCTGAGAAGGGGATGGTGAACTGCCTTCTTGAACCCTCCCTTCAATGCTGTTAGAGAGGGTGTTCTATGACTTTGTGGCCACGACACTCAAGGAGTAATGATACACTTACAAATCAGAATACTGAGTGGCTTGGAGGGGGCCTTGTAGGTGGTTGTGTTCTTATATTGCTGATGCCCTGTCTTTTTAGATGGAACTGGACATGGGTTGGGAAGGTGCTTTCTAAGAAGCTTTGGTAAATCTTTTTTGCAGTGTATCTTACAAAATGCTGCTACTGAGCATTGTTGATAGAGAGAATGGAAGGGGATGAGATGCAAATCAAGTGAACTGCTTTGTCCTGGATGGTGTCAAGCTTCATTAGTGTTGCTTGGGCTGCACTCATCGAAGTATTATTCTCCTTTCCCTACCCAAAGGGAAGAATGAAGGCTGGCTTAAAGATTTCTCTGGGAGCTTCAACAGCAACCTTTCTTTATGTCAGATGTAAAACTCAGAATTGGGGTGTTGGTATGTGTGTAAATGGACAGCCAGTACACTGAATGCTTCTAACAAGAGGCCATTTCAACATATAGTTCAAGGTCCTAGGTATCATGTGTTCCACTAGATGCTGGTACAATTGATAGACATTGTAGAAAACCTAGACATTTCTTTGTGGGAATGGAATCTGAAATGAGTATCTTATAACAACAATATTTACCTGATCCTGGTTAATTGTCTTTGTCTTTCAGGACATATAGAATGGTCACGCCGTTTGTAATTGCTTTACTAGACCAACAGGGGTCCGGCTTCTCGCTCACTTTAAGTACCACATACAGCCTCAGTTACAACTCATCTTGGGAGTTCTTGCTTCCCTTTTCCACCTCAGATTTAATTCCCTGGCCCTCTCAGTATTGGGTCCTGCTAACTTCCTTTCTCATGTACGTCAGATTGATGGAACACAATAGGAAAGGCAGCTTATCAATGTAAATCAGACAATTACCAAGCTTGGAATCCTGTTCAACCTTACACTGCATGTCTATCCCCACAGTGATCGACTATTTGTAATGTAAAACATCACAGTGTCCATTCATACCTTAGTCTTATTGCTGATGAAACTTTTAGAAATTATTTAAGACAGAAAAAACTATTTCAGTACTCTGCTAGCCTCTTATCCTCCATGTCTCATAAACATCAACACATCCAAAACTTTGTGACCAAAGCCTACCACAGGCCAAGTCTAAGTCACCTATTTCCTCTGTGCTCCTCTGTACATTGGTTCCAGCAACCTTCAATATACGATAAATGTAGGACAGGAAATCCAACAGTAGATGTTTTTTCACTAGTCGGGCAATTGCAGCTCTGTAGCCCATCAGCACCTGGTGGGACTGGTGACTGCTGCCAAGAATACAGGCTACTGCCAATGGCGACCCCTGCTGTATTGGATGCCAAGGTAAATTTCAAGGGAGGGTGAATGTGCTTTTGCTGGTGTCAAATGGACAGGCTCTAGCAACAGGGGTGTGGGGCTGGGGGAATAGTTTGAGAAACTGTGAGGGGTGGGCGAGTTGGTCAGTAAGAATTCGGTGGAAGTGGTCTCCAGTGGGTGCAGTTGACCTGAGAAAGAGGTACCACCCCTTTGCAAGCACCAGTCTAAGCATCTAAAGATGCCAGTCTCCCACATAATCTGGGGTCTCCTCCCACCTGGTAAATTATCAGATGAATGTGATGACTCTTTTTGTTGTCATGAATCAGCAATTCAAGCGAGTCAGTTGATGAGAATCCAGGTGTGTTTCCTGATGTCATGACTGCAATATCCCCCTATCACCTCCCCATCCCCAGGCCCTATGAGGGATTTTTCAACCATCTCATCTACAAAGACACCAGTAGAAAGTGCAAAATCAACCATATGAAATCTGGGTTTTGCTGTTGTCCTCACTGGTCTATTTTACTGTCAGCACGGACAATTTCTCTGAAGCTCTTCTTTTTAAATAGTGGTTGGAGGTTTTTTCTATTGACATTTCACACACACACACACACACACACACACACACACACACACACACACACACACACACACACACATATCTATTTTAAAGATTCTGTGTTTGAATCTAACCATTCATACCTGGCGGCACTAGAACCATGTTGAAGCTCAGAATTTAATTACGTTTAGTTGGGTAACTCATGTTGTTAGGAAATAACATGGCACTAAAATAAAGGGTTAGAAATGTGAAGGATTACTGTGCTACTCTGTATGAGTAACTGCTTATCATTTGTGCTTTGTTATGTCTGCAAGCTACTCTTGGCCAAGAGCCGATTGCAAATAGGCTATCAACATTCATAGCACAAATACCTTTATTAAATAAATTGAGCTAACAAAGTGATTGACTTATCCATTTTTATAAGGAACACACTTTTTCTTCTTTACAAGAGGGCATTATGTCTATTTCTGCTGAAAAGAAAAGAAAGTTTGCCTTCAAAATGTGATTTATTCTCTGTGTGATATTATTGTGCTTTCTGACTACTACTGGGTGTTGACAATGTGCTGATCTAATTAGCAAACAGTTCTGTGTTCACTGCTATGACTGGTGAACACTAGCCTTTCATAGAGTTTTTCTTTACCAGTTCCTTATCAACCATATGAGTTAGACAGTAAAAATGAACAGCCGATACTATCAGCAGCCAGGAACTGCATTTCCAAGTTCTGTGTCATCACACTTAATAGGTCAAAGTATTTTTGTTGCCAATAAAAATTAATGCCTTTCTTCCTTTTTTTTGTTGCTCTACTTTGTCCTTATATGATATGAAAGGCTTCAATAATGATTTGGATTCCAGCTGCTATTTTAAATGTCCTCTAGTTTTCAGATAAATCATGTCCTGCCCCATAAGCATTCCAATGATGTACTTACAAGCTAAAAACATCTGCTTAGGTGACTGTTTTCAGAATACATTCCTCCATGACAAAAAAAATATAATTTCACATTCCCATGAAGCTAATTGCATGATGGTCCATTCATTTTATGTTAATATTTCTCTGTATTTAATTTGATCTTGAAAGCAATCTTCTTACCACAACCATGCTAATAGATCCCTTGAAAGACAGTAATTATTCATTGGTGTCCTACATGGATCCTACATTTATTCCATATCAAAACTAACCATTTTCAAAGACATAAGACTTGGCTTTTCGCATTTCACTATCCTCTGTTTGTGTGCAAGAAGGACAAAGATTACACAGTGGAGCAATGTAATGATATCACTGACCTGTTGCAATCACATTCCAGTAACATACCTCACCACATAAATTGCTGGAAGCAGTATTGTCAGACCCTTTGCTGCAGCATTGATGTGCAAATTACCTCAACCCAATGAATTGCTTGTTTGTGGAGTGTTGTAAGGCAAATTTCCACTTAAAGAATGAAGCATATGCACGTAGCCATAGAGTTCTGCACAGGGTTGCATGATCAGCTAATCTTCACATTCCACATTCTCTCTAGTCACAGTGCAGTACCAGATTAAGAGAGCCAATTATCCCGAGTAGCCCTCATATAAAACAATGACTGCGGATGCTGGAAATTTGAAACAAAACAAGAAATTATTGGAGTGGACGGGGCGGACAAAGTTAAAAACCATACAACACCAGGTTATAGTCCAACAGGTTTATTTGGAAGTCTTTTGGACTATAACCTGGTGTTGTGTGATTTTTAACTTTGCCCGCCCCAGTCCAACACCAGCTCCTCCACACCTTGTTTTGTCAATGCAGTGAGTTCTAACAACACAAAGAAGCATTCCATGCTGGGCATGTATTGTTCAGTACCTGTTTGTATGCACTCAAGTTCACATCCTGTAGAGGAGGCAATTCCTTACTGATGGTGGTCCCAAAATAAAAACAATGTATTATCAATGGATAATCTTACACATGAGGTTGAAATGGTCAATCCTCCAGCATTATTTAACCAACTAACGTGATCGAGAAAGCACAAAATGAGCGTTGGGAGATAGATTCAGTCTTTTTTCAAAAAAAGAGGAAAGGAAATTTCAGTGGTAGAGGTGAAGAAAGCAGAGGGGGTGTTGAGAGGAGAGGGGGAGATGAAAGCAGTGGGGCTGACGGGAGAGGGGAAAAGCAGTGGAAGTGATGGGAGAGGGGAAAAGCGGTGGGGGTGATGGGAGAGGGGGAAAGCGGTGGAGGTGATGGGAGAGGGGGAAAGCAATTGGGGTGATGGGAGAGGGGAAAAGCAGTGGGGGTGATGGGAGAGAGGAAAAGCAGTGGGGGCGACAGGAGAGGGGAAAAGCGGTGGGGGTGACGGGAGAGGGGAAAAGCAGTGGGGGTGAAGGGAAAGGGGAAAAGCAGTGGGAGTGACGGGAGAGGGGAAAAGCAGTGGGGGCGATGGGGAAGGAAGAGCAGTGGGGGTGATGGAGAGGGAAGAGCAGTGGGGGTGATAGGGAGTGGTGAAAAGCAGTGGGGGTGATGGGAGAGGGGAAAAGCAGTGAGGGTGATAGGGAGTGGGGAAAAGCAGTGGGGGTGATGGGAGAGGGGAAAAGCAGTGGAGGTGATAGGGAGTGGGGAAAAGCAGTGGGGGTTATGGGAGAGGGGAAAAGCCGTGGGGGTGATGGGGAGTGGGGAAAAGCAGTGGGGGCGATGGGGAAAGAAGAGCAGTGGGGGCGATGGAGAGGGGAAAGCAGTGGAGGTGATAGGGAGTGGGGAAAAGCAGTGGGGGTTATGGAAGAGGGGAAAAGCAGTGGGGGCGATGGGGAAGGAAGAGCAGTGGGGGCGATGGAGAGGGGAGAGCAGTGGGGGTGATGGGGAGGGGAGAGCAGTGGGGTCGATGGAGAGGGGAGAGCAGTGGGGTCGATGGAGAGGGGAAAAGCAGTGGGGGTGGTGGGGTGTGGGGAAAAGCAGTGGAGGTGATAGGGAGTGGGGAAAAGCAGTGGGGGTGGTGGGAGAGGGGAAAAGCAGTGGGGGCGATGGGGAAGGAAGAGCAGTGGGGGTGATGGGGAGGGGAGAGCAGTGGGGGTGATGGGGAGGGGAGAGCAGTGGGGGTGATGGAGAGGGGAAAAGCAGTGGGGGTGATAGGGAGTGGGGAAAAGCAGTGGGGGTTATGGGAGAGGGGAAAAGCAGTGGGGGTGATGGGGAGTGGGGAAAAGCAGTGGGGGTGGTGGGGAGGGAAGAGCAGTGGGGGTGATGGAGAGGGGAGAGCAGTTTGGGTTATGGGGAGTGGGGAAAAGCAGTGGGGGCGATGGGGAAGGAAGAGCAGTGGGGGTGATGGGGAGGGGAGAGCAGTGGGGGTGATGGGGAGGGGAGAGCAGTGGGGGTGATGGAGAGGGGAAAAGCAGTGGGGGTGATAGGGAGTGGGGAAAAGCAGTGGGGGTTATGGGAGAGGGGAAAAGCAGTGGGGGTGATGGGGAGTGGGGAAAAGCAGTGGGGGTGGTGGGGAGGGAAGAGCAGTGGGGGTGATGGAGAGGGGAGAGCAGTTTGGGTTATGGGGAGTGGGGAAAAGCAGTGGAGGTGATGGGGAGGGGAGAGCAGTGGGGGTTATGGGGAGTGGGGAAAAGCAGTTGGGGTTATGGGAGAGGGGAAAAGCAGTGGGATGATGGGGAGAGGAGAACAGTGGGTTAATGGGGAGGGGAGAGCAGTGGGATGATGGGGAGAGGAGAGCAATGGGGGTGATGGGGAGGGGTGAGCAATGGCAGTACTGGGGAGGGGAGAGCAGTGAGGGTGACAGGGAGGGGCGAGATGTGCGGGGGACAGGGAGGAGAGAGCAGTGGGGGTGATGGGGAGGGGAGAGATGTGGGGGTGATGGGAAGGGGAGAGCAGTGAGGGTGACAGGGAGGGGCAAGATGTGCGGGGGACAGGGAGGGGAGAGCAGTGGGGGTGATGCGGAGGGGTGAGCAGTGGGAGGACATGGAGGGGAAAGCAGTCGGTGCGACAGGGAGAGGATGGCAGTGGGGGTGATGGGGAGGGGAGAGTAGTGGGGCTGATGGGGAGGGAAGAGCAGTGGGAGTACAGGGAGGGGAGAGCAGTGAGCAGTAGGAGGACAGGGAGGGGAGAGCAGAGGGGGTGATGGGAAGGGGAGAGTATTCGGGGTGACGGGGAGGGGAGAGCAGTGGGGGAGCAGGGAGGGGAGAGCAGTGGGGGAGCAGGGAGGGGAGAGCAGTGCGGGTAATGGGAAAAGGAGAGCAGTGAGGGTGACAGAGAGGGGAGAGATGTGGTGGTGAAAATGTGTTGCTGGTTAAAGCGCAGCAGGTCAGGCAGCATCCAAGGAACAGGAAATTCGACGTTTCGGGCAAAAGTGGTGGGACAGGGAGGAGAGAGCAGTGGGGGTGATGCAGAGGGGAGAGATCTGGGGGGGACTGGGAGAGGAGAGCAGTGGGGTGTCAGGGAGGGGAGTGTAGTGGGGCTGATGGGGAGTGGAGAGATGTGGGAGGACTGGGAGAGGAGAGCAGTGGGGATGATGGGGAGGGGAGAGCAGTGGGGGTGATGGGGAGGGGAGAGCAGTGGGGGGACAGGGCAGGGAGAGCTGAGCGGGTGTTAGGGAGACACTGTGGAGGAATTGTCAGAGATGCAGAATGCTGTGAGCCGCTGAGTTACGTCTGAAGCCATGACTTCAACAGGATGAAGGAATCCCTCTTTTGCCAAAACCATTCTCTGTTGTCCTGCAGTTCAATATTTGCAGCACTTTAATAATGAACAATGTTCTTAACCATTTCTAAAGCAAGATAGAAGAAATCAAGCAACATCATATTATTTGACAAATTTGAACGTCATCATATTTCTTAGTGAGATAAACTGAGCTGAATTTTGCCTGCCTCTGAACAATGAGATGAATGGTAAGGCACTTTGGAATGTAGGGCAAGATGTGAAAAATGAGATGTTGACAAAAGAAACGTTCAACTTTACCCTCAAATCTACAGCAGCGGAATGAGAATCTCACTCGTGAGTGGTAGGAGGTCTATTGCATACATTTACATCTCATGCGTAATTAATGTCACCTAATTTACATGCAATTAACCCTTCCTGTATCAGAAACTAGTCAGTGACAAATCCTGACATGTCAGTCTGCCCAGTATCTGGTAGCCACATGCCCCCCAGTCCCCAGAAGTCACTTCCACAACATCCACCACCACCCCCCCCCACCACCACCACCCCGCCCCCACCTCCCCACCCCCCCACCCCCTCCCCCCCCCCCCCCCACACACACACACACATTGTGTTGGACCCTGACAACTGTCCTCAGCTGTTAGTGAGCAGATCCAGCACTGTCTGTGGCCCAGCTCTCTGACTGACGTTTCTGTGCAGTACATCTCTATGACTGGTGTGTCTGAAGAGTGAGCAGACCTCTAACTGATGTCTGTCCAGCTCTAATCCCCTGACTGGTCGCACTGGACCTACAGCATTGACCAAGACCCACTCCCTGGACTCCCAGTAATTCATTATCCTGACCACCCCACAGTCTAAGATCAGACACTGCCCCGGCTGACTGTGACATTACCCACTGATGACAGTCCCTATAGACTTGACTGTGCATGACTCCCTTAGATATTGAAATTTGGTTGAAACATAGCCAGTGTGTTTTCTGCCTCAGCTACTGGTTCAGGTTGTAAGTATGACATTGTCATAGCACAGTGCCATACAGTAACATGTCCACCCCCCTGACGAATCACTGCTGACCATCATGAAAGGCAAGGTGAAAGTGAGGACTGCAGATGCTGAAGATTAGAGTCAAGATTAAAGTGGTGCTGGAAAAGCACAGCAGGTCAGGCAGCATCCGAGGAGCAGGAAAATCGATGTTTTGGGCAAAAGACCTTTATCAGGAATGAGTCTGGGGTGGTGAGATAAATGGGAGGGGGGTGGGGCTGGGGAAAAGGTAGCTAAGAGTGCAATAGTTGGATGGAGGTGGGGATGAAGATGATAGGTCGAAGAGGAGGATGGAGCGGATAGATGAGAAGGATGATTGGCAGGTAGGGCAGATCATGAGAATGGTACTAAGCTGACAGGTTGGAACTGGGGTAAGGTGGAAGGAGGGGAAATGAGAAAACTGATGAAGCACTACTCTAATAATGAAAAGCTGCCTGGCTTTGTGTCTGTACTACATAGCAAGGCAAAACTGAATGACTGCGAACCTTTAAGTTCTGAATGAGGCAGCAAAATGCAAAAAGGGTAGGTAAGACAGAGATGCTTTGAATATCCAAGTCAGCCTGCAGCGAGTGAGTGCTAAGAGAACAAACAGCCCCGAGGTGTTCCCTGCCTGAAGATTAAGATGGGTGCCTGTCCCGTGTGTAAAATAGCCTTTCCGCAGACTCATAATCCACTCTACATTGCAGTTTTGAGGTGGATTGTTGCATTTTAAGTGGGTCAGAGATGAGGCAAGAGGATGCATTGAAGCTGGTGTGTGTCAAACACCAACCTCCATGGACAGGGTTTCAGATCATAGAATCCTTACATTGTGGAAGCATGTCACTAAGCACATCTAGTCCACACCAACCCTCTGAAGAACATCCCACCCTCCTGCACAGTCATTTCCCATGACTAATGCACTTTGCACCTCTTATGGCTAATCCACCTAGCTTGCACATCCCTGAACACTATGGGCAATTTAGCACGGCCAATTCACCTAATCTGCTCATCTTTGGACTATGGGAGGAAACATGAGCACTGAGAGAAACCACATAGACACCGGGAGAATGAGTAAACTTCACCCGGTTAGTCGGCTCAGGCTGGGATTGAACCCAGATCCCTGGAACTGTGAGGCAGCAGTGCTAACCACTGAGCCACCATTACTGTCCATCGAACACACCCTGAGATGCTGGGGACTGCTGTCAAAGACAGAGGTCCAAAGTAGAAATCAGCGAACAGCGAGCTGCACAGAAATCAGTCAGGGGCCTGCTTATTCATCAGTTACAGCAGTTCTTCCATGTCCAGTTAGAAAGTTTGATACAGACAGTCCTGGTCTGCTCAATTAAAGCCAAGGGGAGTTGTCAGGGTCCACCACAGTGATAGGAATGTGTTTTGCAACTACCAGGCACCCATGTAGACTTTTGTGTTAGTGAGGAAATCATCACTGGGTCACTATCACTCTGGCTTCAACCGGGTGGCAATAGTTGTACAAAATGTTTCCTCAGACTTTTTAAAAAGACAGTCAATAAAGTAAGTGTTTGTCCTGTAGAAAATGAGTTTGTGGAATTAGTAATGCAACTAAAGCAAAGGCAGGTGGATTGGGCCTTGAATAGTTTGGGTCGGACATCACTAAAGAAGATCCAAGAACCAACCTGGAAATAGCTGTAAATCAGGAAGTGAAAGGGAGGAAGGAACTCAAGAACATTACAACGAACAGGGAAGTAGTCCTGAGTAAATTGTTGAAACTGCGAGTTGACAAGTTTCTAGATCCTGATGGAACATTATTTCATCCTCACTAACATTCAACATTGGAGTCCCCCAGAGGTGCATACTCAGCCCCCTATTGTACTCACTGTATACCCATGACTGCATCGCTAAATACCAGACTAATGCCATTTACAAGTTCGCTGAAGACACCAACATAGTCGGTCAAATCGCAGATAGCAGCAAAACAGATACAGACGGGAGGTGGAAGACGTGGAAAAATGAAAACAACCTAGCTCTCAATGCCAGCAAGATCAAGGAACTTATTATTGACATTCGGCGGGATGTTACTCACGCACCCCCCCCCCACCCCCCCCACATAATAACAGCACAGAGGTGGAATGAATGGAGAGTGCTAAGCTCCTGGGAGTGGTCATCCACATCAAGCTTTCTTGGACTCTTCATGTGGACGCACTGGTTACAAATGCCCAACAACGTCTCTTCTTCCTCAGGCAGCTGAAGAAGTTTGGCTTGCCAACTTTTATAACTACGCCATTGAGAGCACTCTGTCTGGATGTATCACTACCTGGTAATGGCAACTGTACCATTCAAAATCGGAGATGGTCACAAGAGTGGTGAACTTGGCCTGGACAATCACAAGGCCAAACTCCCATCTACAGAATCCATCTACCAGGCCCGCTATCAAGGAAAGGCCGCCAGCATTCTTAAAGATTCATCCCACCCTGGTAATGCTTTTCTACAACCTCTACCATCGGGGAGAAGGTACAGAAGCCTGAACACACGCGCCAGCCGATTTCGTAACAGTTTCTACCCTACTGTTGTTAGAGTATTGAATGGACTCACAAACATTTAATATTCGCCTGTAAATGTGTTTTTGCTTTTGCTGCTGTTTAACTATTATTTACTGATATAAGCTACTTAACTTTGTGATCTGCCTGTATTGCTCGCAAGACAAAGCTTTTCACTGTGCCTCAGTACACGTGACAATAAATTCAATTCGAATTACTGAAAGCAATGGTATATTGGCCTTCATAGTGAGACGATTCGAGTGCAGGAGCAGAGATGAAGTATTGTGTGCAGTTTTGGTCTCTGAGGAAGGATGTTCTGGCTACAGAGGGAGTACAACAGAGGATTTCCAGACTGATTCCTGGGATGACAGGATTGACGCATGAAGAGAGATTGGATCGATGGGAGTAAATTTGCTGGAATTTAGAAGAATTGTGTGGGGTGGGGGGGGGGTGGGGGGGGGGGGGGAGCAATTTCATAGATCCTAAAAATTCTCACAGAACTAAACAAGATAAAAACAGAAGGATGTTCCCAATGGTCAGGGAACAATTATCAGAGTCTAAGGATACAGGTTAGCTCCTTTAGAACTGAGATGTGGGGAAATTTCTTCACCTGGAGTGTGTGAAATTACCTGCCATAGAAAGAAATTGAGGCCAAAACATTGAATGCTTTCAAAAAGGAGTTAGATATAATTCCAGCGCAAAAGGGGTCAAAGGTTAAAGGGAGAAAGCAGCAACAAGGTATTGAGTTGGACAATCAGGCTGAATGGCAGAGCATACTTGAAGGGCTGAATGGCCTACTCCTACTTTCTATGTTTCTATGAAACTACGGGCCAATTAGCTTAACATCTGTCATAGAGAAAATGTTGGAGGTTACCATTAAAGACCATTAAAGTTATTGTGCTTCCAATTAAACATGTTGGACTATAACCTGGTGTCGTGTGATTTTTGACCATTAAAGACATTATATTAGGACACTTGGGTAAGTTCAAGCGAATCAAACAGAGACAACATTTTTTTTCAAGGGAAATCATGTTTACTCATTTATTGGAGTTATCTGAAGAATCATAGAATCCCTATAGTGTGGAAGTAGGCCATTTGGAACATCGAGTCCACACATCCTTTGATGAGTATCCATCCAGACCCGCCCTATCTTTACATTTCCCATGACAAATCTACCTAGCCTGCACACCATGAGCAGTTTAGCATGGCCAATCCACCTATCCTGTATGTCTTTGGACTGCGGGAGGAAACCAGAGTCTTATTCATTCTGACAGGGTGCTTTGAGAAGTGTGTCACTGGGGTTGGTGTTAGGATTTCTACTGTACAATTTACCTGGAGCCTGGCATGATGCCTATATCCTTCAGAGTTCTCATGTACCTGCTTCATTTCATGGACCACATGTCTTAAAAAGACCAAGATGCAAAGACTTCTCTCTGCAAACATAACTGATGCCTCCGCTATTCAACCGCCACCCCCACACCCCCCTCCCCCACGAGACTGAGGTCAAGCATATGCAACTTTTTCTTCCAACAGGGCCATCATGAAGCAGACAATAGGCTTCCTGAAGATGAGGTTCTGATGGTTGGATTGGTCTGTGGGGGTCTTGCAGTTTGCTACAGACAAGTGTGTGACATATCATCCTAGCATACAATGGAACAGGTAAAGACAGGATGTGATTGATGTTGCAGGACTGAGCCAACAGCAGCAGTCATCTGAGGAGGAAGATGAGAACATCGAACAGGAGGAACATCATGATGGAGCATGACAAAATCATTCCTGAAGAAGGGCTCATGCCCAAAACGTTGATTCTCCTGCTCCTTGGATGCTGCCTGACCTGCTGCGCCTATCCAGCAACACATTTTCAGCTCTGATCTCCAGCATCTGCGGTCCTCACTTTCTTCATGACAAAATCCAGCACAGTAATCCAGACAGGACTGATTTCATACCTAGTTCCAATTGATGTGAGGACTCCAAGGTTTCAAGGTAGCAATCTGGAAATCAAAGACGTCCTGGGGTCTACTTATACTGCTTATGAGCACACAATAGCACAATCACAGTACCCACAAAACACGGTGCATACATGAAGAACATAAAATTCTGTGAGAAAATGTATTAGGCCTCATGAAGGTACACCTCCCATGAACTAGTGTCAGAATTGACACTAAGTGAATTTTGACAAAATTCAGCTCCATTACTCCCACACTGACTTTCACACTGGCCATTCACTACATTCAAGATTACAGCGTGGTAAGGCTTAAAATGTTCTTTTTTTCTGCTGTTTTCACTGATTACTTAACAGTTGCCGATGAGGACAATATTGTAAAAGTAGGTCAGTAATATCACATCTCCATTTTGATGGAAATGGACTGCTATGAAATTAGATCCTCACTCCTGCCCTGTTTGACCCATATTGGCTCTTCATCTGGTGAAGGCTAGTCTTTGAAATTAATTCAAAATCTTTCCTGATCTCTGAACCACCAATCAGACCCTCCTTCCTCACACCTCAGCTTCCAATTTTAATGACTTCCATCGGCTCTACAACCATCCAACTTGTGTGTGCGAATCCAATTTTGCCCGCATGCACATCCTGGAATTTCCTCTCTAAACCTGTCCCCTAAACCTGTCTCTCTTTCTTTAAATCCTTAACACCTACTGGATCAAACCATTGTTACCTCTTTTTGTGTTTGGAAGGCAAATTTGATTTGTTGGCACCCTTGTGAAGCATGATGGAATGTTAAGCTATGTTGAAGATACCAAATAAATGCAAGTTGTTGTTGTACTGACTATATCCACTTACTGAAAAATGTGTTGCTGGAAAAGCGCAGCAGGTCAGGCAGCATCCAAGGAGCAGGAATTCCTGAAGAAGGGCTTATGCCCGAAACGTCGATTCTCCTGCTCCTTGGATGCTGCCTGACCTGCTGTGCTTTTCCAGCAACACATTTTTCAGCTCTGATCTCCAGCATCTGAAGTCCTCCCCTTCTCCTATATCCACTTACTGTTGGTATACCCAATCATACAGTGTATTGTGCCCCTGTTCTGGATTCATCCATCAAACGAAGCATCCTATCCATGTCCACTTTGTCAAGATTTATTCAGGATCCTGAGCATCGGAGGCTGAGGGGTGACCTTATAGAGGTTTACAAAATTATAAGGGGCATGGATAGGATAAATAGGCAAAGTCTTTTCCCTGGAGTCAGGGAATCCAGAACTAGAGGGCATAGGTTTAGGGTGAGATGGGAAAGATATAAAAGAGACCTAAGGGGCAACTTTTTCACGCAGAGGGTGGTACGTGTATGGAACGAGCTGCCAGAGGATGTGGTGGAGGCTGGTACAATTGCAACATTTCAGAGGCATTTGGATGGGTATATGAATAGGAAGGGTTTGGAGGGATATTTGCAGGGTGCTGGCAGGTGGGACTAGATTGGGTTGGGATATCTAGTCGGTGTGGACAGGTTGGATCGAAGGGTCTGTTTCCATGCTGTACATCTCGATGACTCTATGACTGTAAGTCAGCCCTCACTCTTCTAAACTTCTATAGAAGGAAGTTCAGATCGTCCAACCTTTCTCACAAGGTGACCAGACATCAACCTAGCAAATCTCCTCCAAACAGCTCCAACACGCTTAATTCATGTTTAAAGAGAGAGACCAAAATTGCACATGGTTTTTAGGATAAACTCTCATTAATGCCCTGTACAGCTGAAACAACCCATCCTTATTTTTATCTTCAAACAAGACAATGAGATAGTCATCCTTTAAAATATGAAAGAAAGAACAAAATAATTTGACAAAGCTCCTTTTATTCTGCAATTTGTTCAGGCCATAATTGGTACAGAACATGTTTCGCACATACTCTGCTATGCTTTTTGGACTCACATTGACAGCACGGTACAAGAGCAACAAAACTAAAATGCACCTTAGAAAATGGAAAAGCCAGTGGGGGTGATAATTCTTTTTCTGAAGTTGGGATTTTATGGATTTACTGCTGACTCCAGATCTATCATGCTATCCCCACTTGAAGCTGCAGTTTAATTATGAATGACCTGACCTCCGGAGACACAACATCTCCAAAAGCCCAAATTTTCATGGGTTTCACGAGCAGCCACTGAATATTTAATTAAAGCTGGATTCCGTCTCTTGCACCGATGGGGATTGCTGATTTGCAAGATTAGTCCTGGCCACTGTAGGGATGAAAAATTAAGACAGAAGAATAGCACATGGAAGTCATGTGTATTTTTTTTCAAAAACTACTTCCCTGTGGCAGTGACCTCAGACACAAAAGGCATTTTCATAATCATGGCAAGAAATTCGCAATTGACAGGCGGATAAAATCCAATTCAGTGATCACTCCAGACATACCCAAAACTGGATAATCAAATCCATAAATCTGCTAAAGTTCCAGTTCTGACATTTATGAGTCAGAAAAACCTGCTGAAAACTGTAAACTACTGAAGGCATTTTATGGATTTTTGTTTTCACAAGTAGTCCCTGATCAATGTGATTTTTATGGGCTGATGGTGAGAGTATGTTTATTTTGGAAGAATTTACTGGTTTTCGTTTGACTGTTGTCAATGCTGCAGAGGTTGGCTGAAAAGAAACCAGTTTGATTCAGCTTCCAGGGGCACTTATGATAAAATGGCTCAGCCAAGCACGTTATCCAGAGCTGTGTCTTTAACTTGAGACATTGGAATGCAATGATTTTTCTGGTTGATAAAAAGGAAAGCAATGACATTTTGAAATAATCCGTGTTTGTACAACTTTCCGCTGATGATTGGATGACAGCATTCCTCAGCTAATTTGACAATTAAGAGCACTCTGGTTTCAATTCTTTGGACAGAATCTTACAAGGGACTGAGCAAGGTGAACTATGGCTAGATGTTCAGCAGAATCGACCAAGAGGGAGGGCAAAGCCTATTTCAACATCTCGCTCCATCTTTTAAGCTTTTAATAAGCATTGTGGTGATATTCTTGCTAGGCAGTGGTGAGAGGCCCATTGATGGGATCAACACTTGTACAATGTCTTCAGTAAGGCACAACTTACCTCATTAACATTTAGCTTCCTATCCTCTTAAACTCATCAAATAAGCTAGATGTCAAGAAAGCCAGAGAGACGTCTGCTCAATGCTTGCTCCAAAGGAACTTCCAGTTAGATACCAGGCACCAGCATCTCAGGGTATGGTCCATGGGCACTGGGCACACACACCCCACATCAATGGACATTGGCTTCCAGCATGTGCCAGTTTTTAAGAACCCTCATGGCACATACAGAATGTTTCTGTACTTCAATACTGCACCATGATCTGTACCAGAAATTAGCATAACAAAACTGCAGCATTTATACTGTGCACTTAGGGGCAAGGATGTGGTTCATGCACTGGACCAGACTGCATCTCCAGGCTGTAAACTTGCTCTCTTAGTGTACATTCATTCTAAGCCTACCTCTATGCTCACAGTCTCCAGTCATATATTGTCTTACCTTGCCATTTCAAATAAACACAAAGGAAGGAAATTTGTCATGGCCATCAGCAAGCCTCAGTCACATCAAGGGAACTAGCATTCAGTTATGGTGTCCCAGCATAATAAGTCAAGGGCAGCCTCCAATGGCAGTTTAGAGGTTTAGAAACAGCTAGTCAGTCAGTCAGGGTGGTCAGAGACAGAATGTTCTCCTCATAAGGATCGAGGAGCTGAATATGAAGCAGCCCACCATCTGTCTTGACTCCTTCTGTCCTATTGTGGGCTTTTTGCCTCCTGGAATGGGAGAGTCTATTAAGGATGGTGTGACAGACAATGAAAGATGTGGCAGAGCTGTTAATGTTGGCTCAGGTGGGGAGCTGCTCAAAGTATTTCGGAAACACAGAAGGCATGCAGGGATATTGGCATTGGGGTTGGGATGGGAGAGAGGAGTTGCAGACATCAGTGAGCATGGCACACCTTCATGAGAGGCAGGTACCAGATGTGGAATACGTATAAGGTGTCAAAGAGAAGATGGTGGCAATTATGCTGGCAGAATGGAGAAGATCTTAGATCTTCTTCCTTCATGTTGGCAATTCGTTTGCCTTCAAACCAGGCTGGCATGGTCTGGTGTTGCAGCCTCCACTGTTTATCCTGGGGGCAGAGGGTGTGCCATTTCTTCACCACCATCCAGCAGGATGTCCAAGTTCCTGCTGCTGCAATCTCCCTCCCTGCCATGTCCTGGGCAAGTATCAGGAACCATGCAAGGCAACTCCGGACTGACAGTGTTTGTTCAGGTGCTCAATCGTCCCGTAAAAATGTTTTCAGCACAAGGGTGACCAATGAATTTCATCACATCCACTGAGTAGTAAGATGGGGCCAGAACCGGACATGAGGGACACCATAGTGGTCAGTAGTTAATGAAGTGGGCTTGTAGTAAGATACATTGAGAAAGCTCATCAGGCTTTGTAACAGAAATCCCTCTAAAAATCTCATCACAATCTGGACATAGCCAAAATAAATGTAAGATTCAGCCCTTTATCTCAATGAGTTAGATGATGACAACAGAAGAAATCCCTGAGAGAGAGAGAGAAGGGGAAACTTAGCTGTTGGTATTGTTCCTATGTTCCTCCTGCCCTTAACCCTCTACATGGTAGAGGTGGCAGGTTTGAAAGGTACTGTTGGAGGAGCATTCATTATCTCTATTGACAAATCAACACAATTTAGCAGTTTTTACTCTGTGATTAAGAGGTCTCAAGGGAAAGGAAAGTGATTGGCTGTCCATGAAAGATTGGGAAAAGAGATCAGTTGCTTGGACACAATCGAGGCAGTCTTACCAGGTAGTTTACATTTCAGTCATAACTCAAGGAGAGCTGACTGTGACAATTTCTGCCTGAAGTACAGTAGTCCATCTTCCTATATCTTTTTGATGATTAAGAAGAAAATTCATCAAATGCATGTCCATATCGAATCAGTAAATGCGTATAGTGTGGAAGAAGGCCATTCAGCCTATCGAGTTCACACTTTTCCTTTGAAGAGCATCCCATCCAGACACACCACCTACTCTATCCTATAAACCTGCATTTCCCATGGCTAATCTATCTCGCCTACACACTGTTACACCATGATAATTTAACATGGCCAATACATCTAACCTGCTCATCTTTGGACTATAGGAGGAAACCCACACAGACACAGACAGAATGTGCAAAATTCACATTGATAGTTGCTTGAGGGTAGACCTGAACCTGGGTCCTTGGTGCTGTGAGGCAGCAGTGCTAACAACTGAGCCACTGTGCCATTCCAGGGAGGAGTGTGAAGAAGTCCAGGATAGTGTTGAACAGTGAAATCAGATGATGGCATGGTCCAATTTAGGAAGTGTCATTTTCATATGCTGGGATATGTATAAACTGGGTAAGGGCTATGCAATAAACAAGATGCAGGAGAGATAAGCATAGCTGCTATAATGGTGTGGAAAATCCCACAGCACATATTTTCATGGAAATCAAGAAGATAACTTTCACAGTTTTGTCCATATCTTGAAAAGGAATACCGAAAACTAGGTGTGATAACCCCTACAGGGCCCATGGGGAATCACTAATTCATCTGCTTGTGAAGCTCATTGCGAATGAGTTCCCTTGATAACAGGCAATGACCTGCCCAGCTGGAAACCATCCCCTGAGTCTTTTACAAAAGCAGATTCAGGGACGGATTCGCAGAACTGTCTATCCGCGTTGGGATTCACCTATGTACACTATGAGTAATGGCTCTATTCTGGTGTTCTTTCCAGTCAGGTTTCCTGCGTTATTACACTGGGCAATACAACACAATCAAGAGTTGCCACAGAACATGCATGAAAAGAATTGAGCCCCTATTTCAAAAATTATCTTTAAATATCTGCTTAAATCCAGAACATAATCGCAGTGAGATGGGAAATCCACAGCTCTCTTGGTTCAACTTACTGTGGCCAAAAGGTGCCATTGCTCAGAAACACCTTCACCACGTTATGATGGACCTGTACAAGCTTCAAACAATTTCAGCACCTGAGAAGGCCATTCAACTTGACGTGCTTGTGACATCTAACTACAAGAGCTATTGAGCTAATCCTAATTGCACTAACGTTTCTTCTTATCCAATTTTATTTCAAAAGCACGCTGCAGTCAGAACTGAAGAAGCCAGATGACAAAAGCCAAAATCTACAATGCTCAAATCATTTGTAAAGCAATATTTGAGAGATTTTCGGATCCAGGGAATTCTAAGTGCTTTCTCAATTCCCGATGCTAGGTGTTATAGGGTCATGGTCATAGAGATGTACAGCACAGAAACAAACCCATCTGCAGTATTAAGACCACATCATATGCATATCTGCACAATGTTAATGATAGTTTTGCTATCCTTAGTTAAGAAAGAATATATTTATATGATAGGCAGTTCTAGCAAGTCTCAAATGATTGACTATTATTATAAAGGTTTTATTCCAAGAGGAAAGGTAAGACAGATTGGACTTGTATACACTGGCATTCAGAAAAGTGAGAAACAAATGAAGCCCTGAGCAAACTTGACAAAGTGATTGTAGAGCAGATGTTTCACTTTGTCAGAGAGTTTAGACCAAGGGGATAGAGTCTCTAAAAATAAGGGTTCTCCCATTTAAAACAGAGATTTTTTTTACTCTCAGAGGATTATTAGCCTGTGGAATTCTCTTCCTCACAGAATAGTGGAGGCCAGATCATTGATTATTTTTAAGGCTGAGCTGAATAGATTTTGTTTCTTTCATGAATGTGGGTGCTGCTTGCTCAGCCAGGATTTATTGCTAAGAAGCAACCATATTGTTGTGCACCTGGAGTCACATGTAGGTCAGACAAAGTTAGGATGGCAGATTTCCTTCCCTAAAGGACTTTAGTAAACCAGATATTTTTTAAACAAATATTAAATGGTTACATGGTTGACATCAAGCTAGAGTTTTGCTCAAGATTTTAGTTGATTTCAAATGGCACCACCTGACATAATTGGAATTTGAACCCACATCACCAGAACAGATTGAGTATCTGGATTACAAGTCCAATGGCATTACCAATACATCACTGCTGCCTCGAGATTGATTGACAGGGATGACACAATTTATTGGGGGTTCGACAGGAAAGTAGAATTGAAGTCACAATCAGATCAGACATTATCTTATCAAATGGCAGAATAGACACAGGGACCAAATGGCCAAATTCATATGTTAATGTTATATGTTCATATAACCTCACCCATAAAATTCAGCTAAGTTAGGTACAGTGGACTTTGAGTGTTATGTCCTCGTCTAGTAATTTGTTCTGATGGGGGAAGAACCAATGAAATGCCATACACAGAGTTCCAGTATTGTTGTTTCATATCTATTTGTGTCACGATTTTAATTGTAGAATTACTCTGGGAGTATTTAACTGATTGTTGGACCCAATTCAAAAATTCATAGATCAATTCAATATAGAAGTAGCGTGACAACCGATGGAAAGTCCAGTCATAAACTTCTAACACGTCATTCAAAGTTTAAAGGTGATCTTATATAAATTGTTAAATCACTCAATTCAATTGCACCAACAATCTTTTTGTGTCCCTAATCAGGCATCATCTTGTGAAATCCGTGCATCCACTTCAAGAAGGTGCTATCATCTCAAAGAATCTGAAATTATATGTTTCATTCATGCAAATTAAGTGCTCAACAATAGGATTAAAGGGAGTAACTGTCAAAGAGAAACTGCAGTTGATGAAAGGAGCCTGTCAATGAAAGTGAAACAATAACAACCCATTCATGTAGTTCTCATCACTCATTCAATGTCACTGCCAAATCTAACAGCATATAGAATCAAATCAACGCAAATTAAAATAAGTACACAATACAGTGTATAACCCAAGCTACCTAGTTGTAAATGGCACATGTCAGAAATGTGCAGCAGAATGCAAGAAAAAGTAGCTCTTTAGATCAAGAATCATTTTCAATAATTGTTAAACAAATGGCATGTGCAGACAGAATATTTGCTGGTAAATCAGGATGCATATAGTTACACTTGCTAAACTCTGTACAGTCAATAACTATTTGCAATAGTCTGTAAACTGAAAGATCTTTGCCACATTCATAATACAGCTCTCTGTCATTTTACGCAACGATTTCCTGTAATTTTGTGAAGATAAGCATTATAGGAAATACAAAATGTACAGATCTAGTAGCATTTTTATGAAGATTCTTAATTCTTGGAACAAACTCATAAATTGTAACTTTCAAAATTTATTTTTGGCACAGAATACGATATTAGCCCCTAAGGGAAAAGTACAATTTAGCTTTAATACACTTTATAGTGACAGGTTTAATTAATTAATAAGGCCTTAAATACATGACATCGCATTTGTGTGGTATGCTGTCCAATCAATGCAATAACCATACAATAAAAGGGATAACTCAACTCAATTATTTTTGTTGAACATTTTACCTGACAGCTTGCAACAACAATGAAGAAGCCAATATCTGAGAAAGATATTTTACAATCCTCCAGTCATAACCATGTCTTCTCACAGGCATCTGCATTATCAAATTGAGATCCATCCTCCTGAGACTGGGGGAAGGGAAATGATCTTATAGTGTCACAACATCACTCTGTTCACATTAGAAATTGAATGACCTTGGGTTTTATCTTAGACTTATGAAACATCAGGTGAAAGGTCATCCAATAAAATAAAAACTGAGTCTTTGGCAACAAGGAACCATTTTACTCTTGAGACAGGTTTGGTATATTCATTCCAAACTTGTTGTGGTTCTAGACCAAGATCTATCTTGCCTCTAACTTACTTTCCCTTTACCAATCACTCCCCATACTTTATTTTGAGCACCAGCAGCTGGATATAATGCTTTTATTTTGGAATTTAAAAGTCTACCTATAATTGGGGATAATTACATTGTCAATGACATAATTTAGACTACTTCTGGTGCTAGCAAACTCTCTAAATATTGCATACCATGAGGTAAATATATAAAACTGTCAACTTTACTGTCAGATTATATCAACATCACAATACTGGTCAATACTCCAACTGGGAGTTAAGGGTTATGAACCTTACAACAAATCAACCTCATACTTAAGGGTGGCACCAAAAGAGAAAATGCTGGAAAATCTCAGCAGGTCTGGTAGCATCTGTAAGGAGAGAAAAGGGCTAACATTTCGAGTCTAACTGACCCTTTGTCAAAGCTAAAAAAAGGGAGAAATAGGGAGGTATTTATACTAGGCTGAGAGAAGGTGAGTCATAGCTCCAGAAGCAAAGGTAGCTGTAAAGAGGAGATAATGACAGTGCATGGAGAGATTGTAGGGGGATTAGGAGCTGTGAATGACCAAGGCTGAAGCCAGTGCTATGTGACAAAATATATGGGGGATGGGGGGAGATGGGTAAAGCAGAGGCAAAATGGAAAACAGCGGAGAAGGGTAGCAAAGGGGGAAGAGGAGAGAAAAAAAGGTGATGAGAGAGTGGGGAGCGAGAGAAAGAGAGACAATCAAGAAATAAGAGGTACAGAGCAGTGAATGAAATATATTTAAAAAGATAAATAAAATAAATGAAATAAAATTATGGAGCAGAATGAAAACAGAGGGGTCGAGATGAGATAATCATCTGAAGTTGTTGAATTCAATGTTGAGACCGGCAGGCTGTAACATGCCTAGTCGGAAGATGAGATGCTGTTCCTCCAGTTTGTGTTGAGGTTTACTGGAACATTGCAGCAGGCCAAGGACAGACATGTGGGCATGCGAGCAGGATCGTGTGTTGAAGTGGCAATAGGAAGGTCCGGGACCTGATTGCGTACAGACCGAAGGTGCTCAGTAAAGTGATCACCCAGTCGGCGTTTTGTCTCTCCGATATGGAGGAGACCATATTGGGAGCAACGAATGCAATAGACCAAATTGAAAGAGGTACAAGTGAAATGCTGCTTAATCTGAAATGAGTGTATGGGGCCTTGGATGGTGAGCATGGAAGAGGTAAAGGGGCAGGTGTTGCACCTTTTGCGATTGCATGGGAAGGTGCTGTGTGTGATAGGAGAAGTGTTAGGTGTAATGGGAAGGTGCTGTGTGTAATGAGGGAGGTGTTAGGTGTGATGGGAAGGTGCCGTGTGTAATGGGAAGGTGCCATGTGTGATGGGAGAGGTGTTAGGAGTGATGGAGGAGTGGACTAGGTTATCCTGGAGGGAATGATCTCTGCGAAATCTGAGCATCAAGCCATCGTCTCCAACACCCTGACAGATCTCATTTCCTCCGGATGCCTCCCCCCCACAGCTTCCAACCTCATAGTCTCCCAAACCCGGACAGCCTGGTTCTACCTACTCCCCAAAATCCACAAGAAGGACTGTCCCGGCAGTCCCATTGTGTCAGCATGCTCCTGCCCCACTGAACTTATTTCCTCCTACCTTGACTCCATCCTCACTCCTCTGGTTCACTCCCTCCCCGCCTACATCTGGAATTCCTCTGATGCCCTGCGATACATTGACAGCTTTCAATTCACAGGCCCATCCACCTTCTATTCACCATGGATGTGCAATTGTTTTACACCTCCATCCTACACCAAGACGGCTTGAAAGGTCTTCGCTTCTTTCTTGAAAGAGTCCCGAACAATCTCCATCCACCACCACTCTCCTCCACCTGGCTGAACTTGTTCTCTCTCTCAACAAATTCTCCTTCAACTCATCCCATTTTCTCCAAATCAAAGGTGTAGCAATAGGTACCCGCATGGGTCCCAGCTATACCTGCCTTTTCATGGGATATGTGGAACATTTCTTGTTCCAGGCCTACCCGTGTCCTCTCCCACAATTGCTTTATCGATACATCAATGGCTATTTCGGTGAGGCTTCATGCTCTCGTCCTGACCTGGAAAATTTCATAAACTTTGCTTCCAGTTTCCATGACTCCATCACCTACACCTGGTCCATCTCCGACACTTGCCTTCCTTTCCTTGACCTTTCTGTCTCCATTTCCGGCAATAGTTTATCCACTAATATCCATTACAAGCTCACTGACTCCCACAGCTATCTGGACAACAGCTCTTGTCACCCCACATCCTGTAAGGACTCTATCCCTTTCTCTCAGCTCCTTCGCCTCTGCCGCATTTGTTCCGATGAGGCCACTTTCCAAAGTGGTGCTCTTAATATGTGCTCCTTCTTCTCCAACAGAGGCTTCCCACCTACAGTTGTTGACAGGGCTCTCGACAGTGTGCACTCCATCTCCCGCACCACGATCCTCACCCCCTCCCTCCCCTCTTGTTCTCACCTTTCACCCCACCTGCCTTCACATGCAAAGAATAATCCTCCATCATTTTGCCAACTCCAACATGACGCCACCACTAAACACATGTTCCCTTCCCTCCCCTTGTCTGCATTTCGCAGAGATCATTCCCTCCGGGATAACATAGTCCACTCCCCCATCACACCTAACACCTCTCCCATCACACACAGCACCTTCCCATGCAATTGCAGAAGGTGCAACATCTGCCCCTTTACCTTTCCATGCTCACCATCCAAGGCCCCAGACACTCATTTCAGATTAAGCAGCGTTACACTTGCACCTCTTTCAATTTGGTCTATTGCATTCGTTGCTATTCCTATTTCTCCCTTTTTTTAGCTTTGACAAAGGGTCAGTTAGACTCGAAACATCAGCCCTTTTCTCTCCTTACAGATGCTGCCAGACCTGCTGAGATTTTCCAGCATTTTCTCTTTTGGTTTCAGATTCCAGCATCCGCAGTAATTTGCTTTTACTTAGGGGTGGCGTTTGGAGAGGAAACTCCAAACTTTAGACTTTTTTCCCCAAGGAAATGTTGTTTTAATGTTCTTTATACAGGATGCTGTAGCCAAAATGAAATTCCAAAAATGTGGGTGTACTGATTGATGGCTTTGTAGGAAAATAAGTGACCTTCATATTCTACTTCAATCCTCACACAACAATGTTTCTGGCATTTTCTACAAATGGATTTCTTTGATGTTGTTGATACTACTGTCTTTCCAACCCGTTGTTACAAGAGCATTCTTTCACTCACTTCAACGTTTGTTGGTGGCTGAGCTTTCCTAATGGGCAGCAACCACATCAGACTTCTGCAAGTGAATCTTTCATGTGATCTTTGCAGTGCGTTCATTGTCCAGTCTGCTTTCATCTGCCACTCTCTTGGAAGCAACTGTTTTTTTTAAAGCAAGCTCTTTCAATATGCAATTACTGAATTGCACGTGGAACTTGAGTCCAGAACTTCTGGATCAGAGGTAGGGACACTACCATTGCACCACGATAGTTTTTCTCGAGCACATGATGTTTGTTTAAACAAACTAGCCAATTAATTGCGACACTGTCAACAGAACAGGTAATGCACAATCACTGCTACTGTATCTACCACTGCCCTGTTCCTCGCCTGCCTCATAACCATAGATTATCTCATTCAAAGGAGCTGAACATTATCTTCAAATCTTCAACAGTGATGTTATTCACACTTTCCAATACTTCATTGTTAGTGATCTTGTCCTTCACTTAGTGCAAAGTAAAATACGAAATGACATTTTTTGAAACTATCTGGCTGTTGGACACATTCTATTGAACACCCCTGTTTTGCATCCTGTATAGGGCTTGATAAGAATGCTCCACTTATCAATCAATAGTTTATTAACAACAATGATGCTGTACTGATTTCAAACATTGAAACTTCCAGAATACTGAGAGGCTTGGATGACATGGATGTGGATGTGGAAAGATGGTTCCACTAGCAGGACAGACAAGGATCTGAGGGCACAGACTCAGAGTGAAGGGACGACGCTTTAGAACTGAGTTGAGGAGGAATTTCTTTAGCCAGAGGGTGGTGCATCTGTAGAACCCATTGCCGCAGAAGGCTGTGAGGCAAAGATGGAAGATGGAGAAAGTTTCTGGCTGTAAGAGCTGCTCCTTTTTTTGAGGTATTTTAGGTGTTGGAGGTGATTTCCTCAAATTCCAGGAGCAGCGATTACTGTTTTATATGCTGTTACATTGTTTTGGAACTTTGGAGAAAAAAGTCAAAACAACAGCAGTTTAAAAGGGAGAAGAACGGACAAAGGAAACACATGGTGAGGACAGTGCAGGAGAGAGAGAGAGATAAAGAGAGAGAGAGAGAGAGAACCTGCATAGTTACTGTCTTTGCTGTTTGAATTCGCGTATCGCTGGACATCGGAGTGCATCTGGGAAAATTAACAAACAGTGAAATTCACAACTAATCTGCACTAATCCTGGAGGAAATGTTGGGCAAAGTTCACAGCACAGAATCAGATAAGTTAATTGCTGTTTTAAGTCTGTCCTAGAGAAAGGCTGCAGTAGTGAGTACAGTGGATTCTTTCTTGATTATATGTTTCTGGAGATAAGTCTCTTGGATAAACTTAAAATATAAGCCATAGCTAATAACTTAACCTGGGGCAGTGTTTGTAGAGGAATAAGACGGTGTTATTTTCTGGGTCTGTAGATTGTGAAGGAACAAAAGTCATCTTTGCAGTGATATGTACTTCTTGTCAGATGTGGGAGTTTAAAGAGAGTTTAAGGGTTACTGTGGATTATATCTGCCATAAATGCTGTTGGATGCGAATCTTATCAGATCGAGTGGATCGTTTGGAGAGACAGATAGAAGCGATGAGGAATTTGCAATAGCAACAGTATGTGATGGTTGGTAGTTGTAGAAAGGGTGGAAGTCTCAGATAAAGTCCCATAGATAGGTTAACTCCAGGATGGGTAAGGGGGTAGGCAGCTAGTGCAGGAGACTTTTGTGGATATACCCATTCCAAACAGGTATGCTGTTTTGGAAAATGTAGGGGTGATGCGATCTCAGGGGAACGTAGCACGAACAGCCAAGTTTCTGGTAATGAGACTGGCTCTAATACAACGAGGGATACGTCGGCTTCCAAGAGATCAATTGTGTTAGGGGATTCTGTAGTCCAAGGTACAGACAGACATTTCCATGGCCATCAGCGAAAAAGCAGAATGGTGTGTTGTTTCCCTGGTGCCAGGATCAAGGATGTCTCAGAGCGGATGTAGAATGTTCTCACGGGGGAGAGGGGCCAGCATGAGGTCATTGTCCACATTGGAACCAACAACATTGGAAGGGAAAAGATTGAGATTCTGAAGGGAGATTCCAGAGAGTTAGGCAGAAATTTAAAAAGGAGGTCCTCAAGGGTAATACTATCTGGACTACTCCCAGTGCTACGAGCTAGTGAGAGCAGGAATAGGAGGATAGAGCAGATGAATGCATGGCTCAGGAGCTGGTGCATGGGAAAAGGATTCACATTTTTGGATCATTGGAATCTCTTTTGGGGTAGAAGCGACCTGTACAAGAAGGACAGATTGTACCTAAATTGGAAGGGTCTAATATACTGGCAGGGAAATTTGCTAGAACTGCTTGGGAGGATTTAAAATAGTAAGGTGGGGGGCTGGGACCCAGGGAGATAGTGAGGAAAGAGATCAATCTGAGATGGGTACAGCTGAGAACAGAAATGAGTCAAACATGCAGGGACAAGGTAGGACTAATAAATAAAACTGCATTTATTTCAATGCAAAGGGCCTAACAGGGAAGGCAGATGAACTCAGGGCATGGTTAGGAACATGGGACTGGGATATCATAGCAATTACGGAAACATGGCTCAGGGATAGGCAGGACTGGCAGCTTAATGTTCCAGGATACAAATGTTACAGAAAGGATAGAAAGGGAGGTAAGAGAGGAGGGGGAGTAGCATTTTTGATAAGGGATAGCATTACAGATGTGCTGAGGGAGGATATTCCCGGAAATACATCCAGGGAAGTTATTTGGGTGGAACTGAGAAATAAGAAAGGGATGATCACCTGATTGGGATTGTATTATAGACGCCCCAATAGTCAGAGGAAAATTAAAAATCAAACTTGTCAGGAGATCTCAGCTATCTGCATGATTAATAGAGTAGTTATGGTCGGGGATTTTAACTTTCCAAACATCGACTGGGACTGCCATAGTGTTAAAGGTTTAGATGGAGAGGAATTTCTTAAGTGTGTACAAGACAATTTTCTGATTCAGTATGTGGATGTAACTACTAGAGAAGGTGCAAAACTTGACCTACTCTTGGAAAATAAGGCAGGGCAGGTGACTGAGGTGGCAGTGGAGGAGCACTTTGGGGCCAGCGACCATAATTCTATTTGTTTTAAAATAGTGATGGAAAAGGATAGACCAGATCTAAAAGTTGAAGTTCTAAATTTAGTGGGCGGCACGGTGGCACAGTGGTTAGCACTGCTGCCTCACAGCGCCTGTAGACCCGGGTTCAATTCCCGACTCTGGCGACTGACTGTGTGGAGTTTGCACGTTCTCCCCGTGTCTGCGTGGGTTCCCTCCGGGTGCTCCGGTTTCCTCCCACAGTCACAAAGATGTGCGGGTCAGGTGAATTGGCCAAGCTAAATTGCCCGTAGTGTTAGGTAAGGGGTAAATGTAGGGGTATGGGTGGGTTGCGCTTCGGCGGGTCGGTGTGGACTTGTTGGGCCGAAGGGCCTGTTTCCACACTGTAAGTCTAATCTAATCTAAATTGGAAAAAGGCCACTTTTGACAGTATTAGGCAAGAACTTTCGAAAGCTGATTGGAGGCAGATGTTCGCAGTTAAAGATTAGACTTACAGTGTGGAAACAGGCCCTTCGGCCCAACAAGTCCACACCGACCCGTCGAAGCGCAACCCACCCATACCCCTACATTTACCCCTTACCTAACACTATGGGCAATTTAGCATGGCCAATTCACCTGACCCGCACATCTTTGTGACTGTGGGAGGAAACCGGAGCACCCGGAGGAAACCCACGCAGACACGGGGAGAACGTGCAAACTCCACACAGTCAGTCGCCTGAGTCGGGAATTGAACCCGGGTCTACAGGCGCTGTGAGGCAGCAGTGCTAACCACTGTGCCACCGTTGGAAAATGGGAAGCCTTCAGAAATGAGATAACAAGAATCCAGAGAAAGTATATTCCTGTCAGGGTGAAAGGGAAGGCTAGTAGCTATAGGGAATGCTGGATGACTAAAGAAATTGAGGGTTTGGTTAAGAAAAAAAGGAAGCATATGTCAGGTATAGACAGGATAAATCGAGTGAATCCTTAGAAGAGTACAAAGAAAGTAGGAGTATACTTTCAGGTGAATTGGCCAAGCTAAATTGCCCGTAGTGTTAGGTAAGGGGTAAATGTAGGGGTATGGGTGGGTTGCGCTTCGGCGGGTCGGTGTGGACTTGTTGGGCCGAAGGGCCTGTTTCCACACTGTAAGTCTAATCTAATCTAATACTTAAGAGGGAAATCAGGAGGGGAAAATGGGGAAATGAGATAGCTTTGGCAAATGGAATTAAGGAGAACTCAAAGGGTTTTCACAAATATATTAAGGACAAAAGAGTAACTAGGGAGAGAATTGGGCCCCTCAAAGATCAGCAAGGCGGCCATTGTATGGAACCATAGAAAATGGGGGAGATACTAAATGAATATTTTGCATCAGTATTTACTGTGGAAAAGGATATGGAAGATATAGACTGTAGGGAAATAGATGGTGACATCTTGCAAAATGTCCAGATTACAGAGGAGGAAGTGCTGGATGTCTTGAAATGGGTAAAGGTGGATAAATCCCCAGGACCTGATCAGGTGTACCCAAGAACTCTGTGGGAAACTGGAGAAGTGATTGCTGGGCCTCTTGCTGAGATATTTGTATCATCGATAGTCACATGTGAGGTGCCGGAAGACTGGAGGTTGGCAAACGTGGTGCCACTGTTTAAGAAGGGGGGTAAAGACAAGCCAGGGAACTATAGACCGGTGAGCCTGATGTTGGTGGTGTGCAAGTTGTTGGAGGGAATTCTGAGGGATAGGTTGTACATGTATTTGGAAAGGCAAGGACTGATTAGGGATAGCCAACATGGCTTTGTGCGTGGGAAATCATGTCTCACAAACTTGATTGAGTTTTTTGAAGAAGTAACAAAGAAGATTGATGAGGGCAGAGCAGTAGATGTGATCTATATGGACTTCAGTAAGGCGTCTACAAGGTTCCCCATGGGAGACCAGTGAGCAAGGTTAGATATCATGGAATACAAGGAAAACTAGCCATTTGGATACAGAACTGGCTCAAAGGTAGAAGACAGAGGGTGGTGGTGGAGGGTTGTTTTTCAGACTGGAGCTCTGTGAGCAGTGGAGTTCCACAAGGATCTATGCTTGGCCCTCTACTTTTTGTTATTTACACAAATGATTTGGATGCGAGCATAAGAGGGACAGTTTGTAAGTTTGAAGATGACACCAAAATTGGAGGTGTAGTGGACAGCGAAGAGGGTTACCTCAGATTACAACAGGATCTTGACCAGATGGGCCAATGGGCAGAGAAGTGGCAAATGGAGTTTAATTCAGATAAATGCGAGGTGCTGCATTTTGGGAAAGCAAACCTTAGCAGGATTTATGCACTTAATGTTAAGGTCCTAGGGAGTGTTGCTGAACAAAGAGACCTTGGAATGCAGGTTCATACTCCTTGAAAGTGGAGTCACAGGTAGATAGGATAGTGAAGAAGGCATTTGGTATGCTTTCCTTTATTGGTCAGAGTATTGAGTACAGGAGTTGGGAGGTCATGTTGTGGCTGTACAGGATATTGGTTAGGCCACTTGTTAGAATATTGCGTGCAATTTAGATTAGATTAGATTACTTACAGTGTGGAAACAGGCCCTTTGGCCCAACAAGTCCACACCGGCCCGTCGAAGCGCAACCCACCCATACTCCTACATTTACCCTTTTATCCAACACTATGGGCAATTTAGTATGGCCAATTCACCTGACCTGCACATCTTTGAACTGTGGGAGGAAACCGGAGTACCTGAAGGAAACCCATGCAGACACAGGGAGAATGTGCAAACTCCACACAGTCAGTCGCCTGTGTCGGGAATTGAACCCGGTTCTCTGGCGCTGTGAGGCAGCAGTACTAACCAATGTGCCATGGTGCTGCCCAATTCTGGTCTCCTTTCTATCGGAAAGGTGTTGTGAATCGTGAAAGGGTTCAGAAAACATTTACAAGGATGTTGCCAGTGTTGGAGGATCTGAGCTACAGGGAGAGGCTGAACAGGTTGGGGCTGTTTTCCCTGGAGCATCGGAGGCTGAGGGGTGACCTTATAGAGGCTTACAAAATTATGAGGGGCATGGATAGGATAAATAGACAAAGTTTTTTCCCTGGGGTCGGGAAGTAGTGGGCATAGGTTTCGGCATTTGGATGGGTATATGAATAGGAAGGGTTTGGAGGGAATGGGCCGGGTGCTGACAGGTGGGACTAGTTTGGGTTAGGATATCTGGTCAACATGGACGGGTTGGACTGAAGGGTCTTTTTCCATGCTGTACATCTCTATGACTCTATGACTCTATATTTAAGGCAGAGATGAATAGGTTCTTTAACTGTATGAGGAACAAGGGTGATGGGAAGTAGGCAAGAGAAGATGGGGTTGAGAAACATATCAGCGATGATCGAATAGTGGCGCAGACTTGATGTGCTGAATGGCTGAATTGTTACCCTATATTTTATGGTCTTATGCTTGAACAGTCTGTTGAAGGCCACTATTGCTCTCTATATACCAGCCATCAATTCATCATTGAGTGTGCGCCATCAAATATTGTAAGCAAAGTTTTTGCAATGCCAGGTGACCACAGGAGTGCTTTCTCATTTCAGAGAAGCAACAGATGGTGAGTTAATCCTGAGGGTGAGCACATCTCAGGTAACGGGCGAAGTTGAGAAGGTGGGACCTCAATGGTGATCTCAGTCAGTATGGCAGTGCTTTTGGCATCACTCCAAACCCCAGCTATCCAGCCAATCAAGCTAACCAGCCTCCTGTCAAATATTGTACTTCCAATAAGGGTCAACTCTTTGATCACATTTAACAGTTTTGCCAACACTATCCAACAATCCATCTTCCTGTTTTTCCTGGACCTGGTCAACAATTTCCTACAGTTTTCTGCAGACTATTAATCATCCAGATTTATAAGTGAATGTTATGAATCTAGCATCAGCTGATTTACAAGAATTAATCTGGAGCCCTTGCTGAGCACATACTCAGACGGACCTAACCATTCTCTAGGGAGGAGAATCTCCTACTAGACCTAAATGATGCCATCATCAACACCATGTTCAGAGTCAGCATTTCTTAAATTGTCAGCTTCCGAATAAAGTGGACAGGAAGCTTTCGCTATTGTAATGTAGCTCTAGCCCTCGCTAAGGGCTTACTGTCATGATCTTCAATTCTGGATATTTTAGAGTCATAGCACTGTATAGCATGGAAACAGACCCTTCAATCCAACATGTTCGTGCCGACAACATATCCTCAATTAATCTGGTCCCATTTGCCAGCATTTAGTCCATATCCCTTTAAACCCTTCCTACCAATCTGGAAGCTTTTTAAATATTGTAGTTGTACCAGGCACCACCAGTCCTTCTGGTAGCTCATTCCATACACCCACCACCGTCTGTGTGAAAAAGTTGTCCCTTAGTTCCCTTTTATATCTGTCCTCTTTCATCTTAAACCTACGTCCTCTAGTTTTGGACTCCTTCACCCTGGGGATAAGACCTTGGCTATTCACTCTATCCATGCCCCTCATGATTTTATAAATCTCTGGAAGGTCACCCCTCAGCCTCCAATGCTCCAGGGTAAACAGCCCCAGCCTATTCAGCCTCTCCCTATAGCTCAAGCCCTCCAATCCTGGCAATATTCTTCCGTGTCTTTTCTGAACCCTTTCAAGTTTCACAACACCAAATGTAGAGAACAAAATCAAGAGTTTACACATGGATTTGTTGACTTAATAAAATCTTTGCCACTTCCTGTCAACCCAGATTTCAGAAACATATGAGGAAGCCTCAACAAGGTCTTGTCACTTCTGAAACAATTGCCTGATTGGATATATTCCTGCACGTGCACTTGGTCCAAACGTTTCCCTTTTGAATGGATTAGTGATAGTCCTGGGCTCACTTATTTACACGCAATGCTGAACAATCAAACAATCGATCTTGGTTTAGGCTTGGTAGAGATGAAGTTCACAAAATTTAGAAACTTTTTTCATCTATTATGACAATCCATCAACTAAACTCTCTCAACAAACTCAACAAGGACTGATATTCACATCCTTGTAGCACATTCTGAAGATGAATACACAAATGGACAGGTTGAGGCTCTTTTTACAAATCAATTTAACTCTTTGCTACTCAAACAATCAAGGAACTTCCCCTCCAATGGTAAACTTTAAAAGTCTTATTTTTCTCATCTTTGGACTATACCTCTGAGAAGACTCATCATAGTGACCAGTAGACATTTACCATAGGTCGAAACCCAGAGGAATAAAAGATAATTTTCAGAGTTTTCTCATTGATTTACAAGGGTAAGACCATTCATTTTTGTCCAACATAAAACACACAAAGTCTATTCCTTTTCTTCTGTTTTCTCCTTTCAGATTAGATTACTTACTTACAAGGAAACAGGCCCTTCAGCCTAACAAGTCCACACCAACCCTCCGAAGAGCAACCCACCCAGACCCATTCCCCTCCACCTAACATTACAGGCAGCTTAGCATGGCCAATTCACCTAACCTACACATTTTTGGACTGTGGGAGGAAACCAGAGCACCTGGAGGAAACCCAAGCAGACACAGGGAGAACGTGCAAACTCCATACAGACAGTTGCCTGAGGTAGGAATTGAACCTGGGTCTCTGGTGCTGTGAGGCAGCAGTGTTAGCCACTGTGCCGCCCCACTCTCTCACTCCTTTTTGTGTTTTTTACATCTTCAACCTTTTTCCTCTTTTGTCAGGGGCCCCGAGCAGAGCAGGGGCAGCCAGTGGCCCAGAGCAAGGATGACTATTGATTGGGTACTGATGGAGCTCAGTCAGACCTTGTTGAAGCCTTTATAGAAAGACTATTTCTTATTTTCCTAATTTATACTTATACAACGTACATCTGTAATGTAACTTTTTTTCTTTATTTCCTCTATTTTTTGGTACCTCAGATTTGTACCTGGATACTTTGTACCTAAACTGACATTGTGTGTTGGCGACATTGTACTCTTTTCATTGTACTCCTGTTCTTTTGCAACTTGAGTACACATGACAATAAACCAAATCTAAACTGATTGGCAGTAGAGACAGGACTAGAAGTCCCCCAACACTGGAACCTTTACCCTTGGTCAATAGTTGGGACCAGACATTTGTCTGTCATCTGGGGTAATACGCATGGGTTCTATCTAACAGTTCAAGATCAAGCAAATGTATTGTGTTCCAAAGTCTATGTTACCTCTGTTTTAAGTGAAAAATAAATTCTTAATGAACCTCTTTGATCAAATAAGTGTCAAGGTTACACGGGTGAATTGCCTCCATTAAATTGCTGGGCAAGGGACAGGCAGCTCCTAGGGGAACATCTAAAGTAATGCTTGCATCTACATGGAAGTGAATCAAAAGAAACTTTAACACGTCCAACACAGATGGAGGCCATTCAGTCTCTCAGGCCCCTGCCACACTAAATAGTGGAATTTGTATTCAATAAAAACAAAATCTGGAATTAAGAGTGTGATGACGACCATAAATCCATTGTCAATTGTCAGGAACAAACCCATCTTGTTCATTAATGTCCTTCAGGAAGGAAACTGCCACCCCTACCTGCTTTGGCCTACATGTGACCCATAGCAATGCGGTTGACACTTAACTACTCTCTGAGCAATTAGGGCAATAAATGCTGGCTTAGCCAGAAACCCTTCATACTGTAGATGACAGAGTTGACAGAGTTTTGTTGAAATTCTAAAGTGGGTAGGTTGACCCCTCCAGATTAAATAGCAATATAATGTCCATATTTTGCAATGAAGGAGATCATTGAACATTTTGGTGTCATAATGGTAGTAAACGTAACAATCGGAAAGAAATATCCAGGTGGATATAGAACAGGAACGTACAAGCATAGGAATAGGAGAAGGTCATTCAGCCCCTTTAGGCTGCTTTATCATTCAATAAGCTCATGGCTAATCTAAGGCCTAACTCTATAAGTTCGCCTTGGCCCCATATCCCTTGATATCCTTGCTTAATAAAAATAATTCTTTGATTTAAATTTGAATTAACATTGAATTAGCTGTTTGAGGAAACAAGTCCCAAAGTTTCACTCCTCTTTATGTGTCAAAGTGCTTTCTAACATTGCTCCTGAGTGGTCTGGCACTAATTCATAGACACCTGGACCTAGAACCTTCAAACAGTGGAAACCATTTATCTTTACCTACTCTGCCTTTTTTTGTTAATATTCTGAAGACCTTAATTAAATCATCCCATAACCATCGCAGTTCTAGGGACTAAGGCCTAATTTGTACAATCTCTCCTCATGATTTAAACCCTAAAATCCAGATGTCAATATTGTAAATCTGCATTGAATTCCCTCCAGGGCCAAAACACGTTTCCTGTAGTACTCAGATTTACTGTCAGTCCCCTAAGTGATGTCTAATTAGTGTTTGGTATAACTACAGCATTATCTCCTCATCCTTATTCTCCAGCCCTTTAGCTATGAAGGCCAGAATTCCAACATTCTTGGCTATTTTCTTGGCATTTTAAAGAGTTGTGCACCTAAACTTCGAAATTTCATTGGAGATCTACTGTATTAAACTTCGTGTCTTTCAAAAAATATCCGGGTCTATAATTTTTCAGTATGAAATGGAGAATCTCACACGTGTTCATATTAAAATCTATCTGCCGCAGCTTTGCCTATTCATGTAATCTATCGATATCCTGTTGTTATTTTATGCTGTCACCAATACTGTGTACAAAGCTGCCCAATTTTAACCATCAGCAAACTTGAATCTTTGAGTTTTTAATGCCATTGTCCAAGTTGTTAATGAATATTGTGAATAATTAAGGCCCAACACAGATCCCTATGGGACACCATGAGGCACACCCTGTCAATTTGAGAACTTACCCATTATTCCAACTCTGTTTTCTGCTACTAAACTAATTTTCTATGTATGTCAATTACTTACTCTTAATCCCATGGACTTCCACCTTACACAACAGTCTCTTGTGTGAGACTTGATCGAAAGTATTTCGGATCAAAAGTCTTCCCCATGAATAACATCCATCAACTTACCTCTGTTCACCACCTTTGTCACCTCTTCTAAAAAGCTCTATGAGGTTTATTAGACATAACTAACACTTCATGACTCTCCCTGATTAGTTGAAATTTTCAAGGTGATTAATTATCCTATCCTTGATTACAGACTCCAACAATCTCCCCAACACGGCTGTCAGTCTAAATGGTCTGTATTTTCTTGGTTTCCCTCTGTCACCATTCTTAAGCAGCAGAGTGATACAACTCCTGAATCCAGGGAATCCTGAAAGGCTATGGTTAGGGCATTGACAATGTGCTTTCCAATTTCCCTTAACACCTGTGGATGGAAATCATCAGGTCCTGAGGATTTACCACTCTTCAGTTTCATTAATTTCCCTATTTATGGATGATTTATTTAAATTAATTTTATTTAGACCATAGCTCTGATCCTCTGTCAATTCCTTCAGGACTTCCAGCAAGCTATCCTCCTTCCCTGCTGTGAACACTGAAGCAAACTAATTGTTCAGCCTATCTTGTCATTCCCCCATGGTCATTGACAATATCCCCACTCTCAGCATTCAGATTCCTGAAGAAGGGCTTATGCCCGAAACGTCGATTCTCCTGCTCTTTGGATGCTGCCTGACCTGCTGCGCTTTTCCAGCAACACATTTTTCAGCTCAGTCTTCAGAGGGCCAATTGTACCCTTATCCAGCCTCTTTCTTAGAAAATTCTTTCTTATAGTCCTTTATGTCCCTTGCATGTTTCCTTTCATAATCCTTTTTAGCCATGCTTATAAAGTACAATTTTGGTCTTGTACGTGTCCCATTCTGTGGTATCTGCACTGTCCCTTGTGTTTTTATAAGCCCTTTCTTTTACCTTCTTAGATGTTTGTTTTTTTTCTTTTTTTGTGTGAGTTGGAGCTTTTCCTTCTTATGGACACAAACTGCTTCTGAATAGCAAATGTGAAGATGATAATGGTCAAGATATTACCGTCAGCAACAAAGCTCTGGTGCTTACTGCTGTCCTTAGAGAAAATCTAGCTGAGAGATCTAGTAGCTTTAAAGATGAAACTCTGACTTTCTTGATGTGCTATTAATTGTGTCAACTTTATAGTGGGATTGCCAACATCTATCTTTGTTAATATGGTAACCAAGATGAAACAATCGCATTAAAGCATTCTCAAAACTATCAATTTGATATAAAAATGAAGCATTGAAAACTGCTAAGGTATAGAAATCCCTCGGATCTGATGAGATCTATCCCATAATACTGAGGGAGGTGAGGGAGGGAATTGCTGGGGTCTTGTACAAAACCTTTATGTTACAGGAGTGGTCCCAGAGGACGGGAGAATAGTCAATGTTGTTCCATCGTTTAAGAAGAGCAAAAGGGATAATCTGAGAAATTATAGGCCAGTGCGCCTTACAATAGTAGAGTCACAGTCATAGAGATGTACAGCATGGAAACAGATCCATCGGTCCAATTCATCTGTGCCAACCAGATATCCTAACTAAATCTAGTCCCATTTGCCAGCACTTGGCCCATATCCCTCTAAACCTTTCCTATTCATATACCCATCAAAATGCCTTTTAAATGTTGTAATTGTACTAGCCTCCACCACTTTCTCTAACAGCTCATTCCATACAAGCACAACTCCCGTGTGAAAAAGTTGCCCCTTAGGTATCTTTTGAATTTTATCCCTCTCACCCTACACCTATGCCCTCTAATTCTGGACTCCCCCATCCCAGGGAAATGACCTTGTCTATTTAACCTATCCATGCCCCTCATGATTTTATAAACCTCTATAAGGTCACCCCTCAGCCTCTGACACTCCAGGGAAAATAGCTCCAGCCTATTCAGCCTCTCCCCATAGTTCAAACCCTCCAGCTCTGACAACATCCTTATACATCTATTCTGAACCCTTTCAAGTTTCTCAACATCCTTCCTTTAGGGGGGGACACCAGAATTTATTTAAAGATTCTTAGGAACAGGATTTACTCACATTTGGAAATATACAGACTTATTAGTGAAAGGCAACATGGCTTTGTACAGGGAAGTCATACCCCAGATTGGTATTTTGGAGGAAGTGCCAAAAATGATTGATGAGGACAGGGTGGTAGATGTTGTCTAAGTGGACTTTAGCTGAAAATGTGTTGCTGGTTAAAGCGCAGCAGGTCAGGCAGCATCCAAGGAACAGGAAATTCGACGTTTCGGGCATAAGCCCTTCATCAGGAAATGATGTCTAAGTGGACTTTAGACAGCTTTGGACAAGGTTCTTTATAGCAGGCTGATACAAAAGGTGAAATAACGTGGGATCTGCAATGAGCTCATGAGATGGATACAGAGCTGACTTGATCTTAGAGGACAGAAAGTAGCAGTAGAAAATCTGACTGGAGATCTGTAACTAGTGGTCTTCCACAGGTATCGGAGCTAGGACCCCTGTTGTTTGTAATATATATAAATGATTTGGAGGAGAATGCAGGTGGTCTCATTGATAAGTTTGTAGATGATACATTGGTTGGGAGAGTTGCAGATCGTGAGGAAGATTGCCAGAGGATACAGCAGGATTAAATAGGCTGGAGAGTTTGGTGGAGAAATGGGAGATGGCATTTAATCCAGACAACTGTGAAGTGATGCATTTTTGAAGCAGGGAAATATATATTAAATGCAAAACCTTTAGAAGCATTAACATATAGAGGGATATGGGTGTGTAAGACCACAGTTTCCTGAAAGAGGAAACACAAGTGGGTGAGGTGATCAAGAAGGCATATGGCATGCTTGCCTTCATCGGTCAAGGCTGAGCGTATAAAAATTGGCAAGTCATGATGTAGCTGTGTGGAACTTCAGTTAGGCCACATTTGGAATATTGCATACAGTTCTGGTCACCACACTACCAGAAAGGTGTGGAGGCTTTGGAGAGGGTACAGAAAAGGTTTACCTAGGTCTTGCCTGGTTTGGAAGGTTTTAGCTATGAGAAGACACAGAATATTCTTGGTTTGCTTTCATTTGAATATCAGAGGATGAGGGCTGACCTGATAGTATTTTACAAAGTTATGAGAGGCATGGTTAGAATGGATAGTTGGAATTTTTTTCCCCTGGGTAGAAATGTCAATAATTAAAAGAGATGGCAGAGCGAGGCCTTTCAGCCCAGTAAGTCAGCACCAACACTCTGAACAGCATTCCACCCAAACCCATTCCCCATTCTACCCCACATTTACCATGGCCAATCCACCTTGCCTGCACATACCTGGACACAATGGAACAATTTAGAATGGACTAGGAGAAAGTGAGGACTGCAGATGCTGTAGATCAGAGCTTAAAAATGTGTTGCGGGAAAAGTGCAGCAGGTCAGGCAGAATCAAAGAAACAGGAGAATCGACGGGCTTATGCCCGAAACGTCGATTCTCCTGTTCCTTTGATGCTGCCTGACCTGCTGCGCTTTTCCAGCAACACATTTTTTTTAACAATTTAGAATGGCCAATCCACCTAACCTGCACATCTTTGGAGTATGGGAGGAGAGTAAAAGGGGGAAAGTTTAAAGGAGATGTGAGATCAAATTTTTGGTAAGAGTGGTAAGAGCTCAGAATGGCCTGCCTGAGGGGGTGGTAGAAGCAGATATAATAACAAAGTTTAAGAAGCAAGTTGACAGATAACACGAATAAGCTAGGAATAGAGGGATAAGGATATGCGGCACGGTAGCACAGTGGTTAGTACTGTTGCCTCACAGCGCCAGAGACCCGGGTTCAATTCCCGACTCAGGCACCTGACTGTGTGGAGTTTGTACATTCTCCGCGTGTCTGCGTGGGTTTCCTCCGGGTGCTCCGGTTTCCTCCCACAGCCCAAAGATGTGCAGGTCAGGTGAATTGGCCATGCCACATTGCCCGTAGTGTTAGATAAGGTGTAAATGTAGGGGAGGGTTGAGCTTCGGCGGGTCGGTGTGGACTTGTTGGGCTGAAGGACCTGTTTCCACACTGTAAGTAAGTAATCTAATAACGTAGAGATGTTTAATTTAGAAAGGTGACATGCGTCAGCACAGACCTGGTGGGCCAAAGGGCCTGGACCTGTGCTGTACTGTTCTCTGTTATCAGTTCATCAGGAAATGAAAAACAACAATCAAATTACATTGCAAAACAAAAATTTAAAAGGGCGAAATTAAGAAATGATAGAGGGGCCCCGACAATCACGATCCCACCTTCAAACAGCATTTGTCAGCTGAATTTCCCAATGTAGTTCACTGGAAGTTTAAATAAGGACAAAGAAAGAGTCATTTCAGGAAAATGAACTCTGAAACAGATGTTGTCATGTAACTAACTGACCTTTCAATAAACTAAGGCCTTTGTAGAAGCAGTCAAGTTTGTTTTATTTATATATGTGAGGATGTTTATACTTCATCTCTTAACTGCATTTCTGAATGAAATGGTTCCATATTTAAAAATTCTTTGGACGTCCCAAGTTGCAACCATCCAGAAAATAATGTGGGTCCTAGGAAGTTTCAAATATAATTAGAAAGGTCATTCAACACAAATGTAATCAACCCCTTTATTAAAAATTGTTGCTTAAAGACTAGTAATTTGCAGATTCTGACAAAATCTTCTCCTTGCGTCTAGCTAAAGCACCATAAATGGCTGTGGTGTTTGATCATTGATAAGATAAACTCCTTCACAATAGAATAGTTGTTTATAACACGCAGATTAGCAAATCCCAGAGCACAACCCATTATTTTCACTCTGTTACGACAAACTATCCAGATGTAAGTGTTCAACACTCTTAAGAAGTGCTTATTCCCAAGAAAATTCCATGTAAGTGATACTAACCCGTGCCACAACAATGAAAACAAAAGGGATGAAAGGGGAGAACCAGGGGTCTTCTCAGATATAATAAATGGGAAGGTATAATATATTGTAGGAAAGTGAATATCAACCTTAAAAACCAGAAGGCAAACATTGGCTTTGGAATGAATGAAAAATTAACTCACAAACAAGAAGAGCAATACTGTACTGAGTATTTTTTTGTTGCCAGTCCTCAGATAAAGGTTTCACTCTTCTACCAACAGCAGGGGATCCCGATTCCTATGGATCAGGTCCAAATCTGCTTTAATCCCAGCCAGACTTTCAGGAGGTTGTCATGGTCTTAATAATAGGTACTGGAGACATCCCTCTTTACTTCCCAAGAACCACTAAATGGAAGGCACTATGCCTGCTGTGGATGACGCCAGGATTTAAGCCAAAAATGAATACTTATTGTTAAATCATCTCCCTTTCTCTATATTGAAAATAGAGACATGAGTTGCATGTTTTATGGAAGCAGGAATGTCAGAGGACAATGAACCTTGGTTGAGAAGAGGCTTTTATTCCTGTACAGTTAGACAAGCAATGGGACTGCAGGTCGGTGGGGGGTGAAGTGAAAAGGAAGGGGAAACAGTGATAGCAATGTCACAACCACAGGAGAAGTACTTGCCTATATGTGTGCAGCATCACTTCCTTTTAAAGGCTAACATTACTGGAGCCCAAAGCTAGATGAGAAAAAAAAACACACAAAGTACTGGAAATCTGGAAATAAAAATAGAAATTGCTTGAAAAACCTGAGCAGATCTGGCAGAATCAATGGAGAGAAAATAAGAATTCTTCAAACCTTCTTTAATGAGGGGTCATATTGAACTTGAAACATTTCTCTCCCCACAGAGGCTGCTAGAACTTTGATTTTCTCCAACACTGTCTGTTTTCATTTCAACTTAGGATTTAGTAGTTGACTTAACATCAGTCAAATTAATACTTGGATTTACACATTACTGCTTGCCTCTGTCATAAGATGCCAAACTGCAAAATTACTTTTATTCCTGATCTGGAGTAATTCAGTTTGAATGTGACATGACATTTTCAAACTAATGACATCCTTAACATTATTCTAGTTAATGCCGAAATCAAACAATTGTTTTGATCTTAACTGAGCTTGTAAAATTAAAATGTGATCTGTTCAACTACATACTTACCACTTGGGATGGTCAAATGGCCAAATGAAAGATTGTAGTAAATGGCCTGTTTTATAACACAAACACAAGCTTGAATTAACTTGTACAAATCTATGTTGTAGTTTATTTGCATTTCATGAGCTGGCATGTCCAGTCTGGCAGTTACTTGCATACAACGTTTCAATCCTTATATGCTTTAAAAGTACCTGAAAACTGTAAGTACAATACTTTCATTATGACTTTACACAGAAAAAGTTCAAGCATTTTGTTTTTCACAATTACTAACACAACTTCCGTTTGGTGAGTAAATAATGGAGAAGGGTGGCAAGTTTTAACAATGCCTAACAAACATTTGGCAATGCAGGTGTTGGACTGGGGTGTACAAAGTTAAAAATCACACAACACCAGGTTATAGTCCAACAGGTTTAATTGGAAGCACTAGTTTTCGGAGCACTATCAGGTGATAGTCCTGATGAAGGAGCGTCGCTCCGAAAGCTAGTGTGCTTCCAAGTAAACCTGTTGGACTATAACCTGGTGTTGTGTAATTTTTAACAAACATTTCTATGTGAGACTTATCACAAATACCACTTCAGTGAGGCCTATAGAGACTTTATTAAGAAAACATTACATTTCCTCTTACGCATTAAATAACATTTCATTTTTGAATGTTATGTTGAAAGAGAAGCCAGTGGAAAGTTCTTCAACACCATTACTCCTGACATGCTGTGAGAATTTAAGGAATTTGAAACTTTCAATACTGGATTTCACTTAAAAACTTATGATTGTCACTTTACCAGTATCAACTTAAATAAGTAAAAAATGTGAGTTCAAAAGTATTAGATTTCCCTAGCACCTGCCGAGATGTGATTGGAGTAAAGGGATCTGGAGAAGTGGCTGGAGCTGTGGCCGGACAGCTTCCCAGTTAATTCCTGCCACCATGTAGTTTATGAGGGGTGAACAGGAACATTAATTAGCTTCCCAGCAGCCAATAACAAAGAGGTTGATAGTCAATTAAAAGGAACTCACCAGTAAAGAGTGAGTTTTATGGTTATTTCGTTGCTGGTGGAGCATCATACCTTCAACAACCACCACAATATACAGAAGGCATCATCAGTTCAATGGGGGTGTCAGAAGCATTGTGTTCCAATGATAGGCTTTGAGCAGGAAAGCTAAAGGAGGAATTGTCAGAGAAACTCAAAGTCTGGCAGCATCAGTGGAGAGAAAACGTTTTGAATCCAGTGACCCTTTGTCACAACCATTCTGACGTTTATGTTGGGGTGCCCTCATGATTCATGGCCAATCTCAGCAAGACCTTCCTCTCCCAACCTGAAAGGGTGGTGACAACTTTCCTGATCATAACTTCCAAAATAGAATTGAATAAATATTTGAAATCAAAAGAGTAGGGACTGAGGCTAATGGTATTATAAAAATACAGCCACTATATATGGTGTTACATTCTATGGTTCTATGTGATAATTTGTTACACCTAGTTTACTGATCACCCCATAGCTTTCCTCTGTATGAAGTGAAGAACATTATTGAAAGTTATTCATCAGACCGCAAGAGGACCTCAAAACCAGATTACAAATGGGTGCCAAAACAAGATGAGAAAAAACAAACTGGAGTATAGAGTTGTCTTATGATTAGAATATGAGGTTAAATCATGAAGTTCTGATGCATGTACTTCTGCACCAGAAGTAACTTTTACCCAACTAATCCAGATATAACCATTGTGAGCCAATGTGGTAGGAGGTGTTGCTTTGTTATTTGATAGTTACAGGACAGAAGTATTTAACACAGAAACTCTGTAGGTGCCTTAATCTGACACAAACTCAGAATGCACTATGATAAACCAAATTGCTGGTTGCAATTTCCTGACAGAGTATTCACAAGATGGCTTCAATATTTGAGTCACATCCCTAGCAAACAGACGATATATTTTTTGTGTGTGAGAATTCTTGTCACTTTTATAATTAAGAACAGCTAGCATTATACAATGTAGCTCAATGGGAATTAATATTGCGACAAAGTCTATTAAAAGGCCATCAAAATTATACTGAAAATTTTTCAGACCAAATCAGAATAAGTGAGCTTGAAAGACTCAGTTGAATTTCTAGCTTAGCTGCATTTTAAAAATGCAGCCATGTTTTTATATAGAGTCTACTTTTACACATTCCAAGCCCTACTTAATGAAATATTCTGACAGGTGAGCAAAGGCTTGAGGAAAGCAATAGGTTCTAAGGAGTAGACTGAGATAAGAAATTGGAGGGAATTCCAAAGCTTAGACACTAGAAGCTGAAAACATGGAAACCAGGAATGTACAAGAGGCCAGAATTGGCGGATCATGGATATTTTAGTTAATTGAAGGGCTCGAGAGAGGTTACAGAGATAGGAAGGGTGAAACAATAGAAGGATTTGAAAACAAGGATGAGAATTTGAATCAAAATATTACCAGTCTTGGAGTCAGCGAGCAAGGGACTTGCTGTGATTTAGAATATGGGCAGCAGGTTATGAATATTATTCAGCAATATGCATTGCGATGCTATGTGAAGACAAGATTCAGATTTAATTATGATTGACAAAGTCTCCACAGCCATTTTCCAGCTCCACAAAAGAACCATGGATTGTCTCCCACTTGTAGACAGGCACTCAACCAAATGTTGTCAGGAAGCAGAAGGCAGACTCTGAGGCAGCTCTCAACTGACTTGTGGAGGGGTTCTTCTGTTTTTATGATAAAGTTAGAAAAGTTGAAGAAATGACAGCTCCCAGGCACTCACTGCTTCTTCTAAACTGGAGGGCCTTCCTCTGGCCCTGCTGTATGTGTACCTTGCCATTAAGAGAGTTTGTCTTTAAGGACGCCAAGCTGTGTGAATCTATATTAAGTGCTGTTCTGTCTGCCAGTTTGTCAGCTCTGCAATTTCAAGTCATACAGCACAGAAACAGATCCTACAGTCCAACTTGTCTACGCTGACCAAGTTTCCCAAACTAAATTAGTCCTGCTTGGTTGTGCTTGGGTCACAACCCTCTAAACTTTTCCTGTTCATGTCCCTGTCCAAATATCTTTTAAACTTTGCAACTGTACCTGCATCTGCCACTTCCTTTCACAGTTCATTCCACACATGAACTACCCTCTGTAAAAAAGTTGCCCCTCATCTCCCTTTTAAATGTTTCTCCTTTCATCTTAAAATTTGTCACCCAGTTTTGGACCTGCCAACCCTAGAAAAAAGACCGTTGCTATTCACCTTATCTATGCCCCTCATGATTTTATAAACCTCTGTAAGGTCATCCCTTAACCTTTTACACTCCAGTGAAGGAAGTTCCAGCCTATCCAGCCTTTCTTTATAATTCAAACCTTCCATACCTAGCAACATCCTGGTAAATCCCTTCTGAACCCTCTCCAGCTTGATAATATCATTCCTATAAGCAGAGAGACAGAACTGCACACTGTACTCCAGAAGTGACCTCACCAATGTTCTGTACAACCTCAACAGGATGTCCCAACTCCTATACTCAATGGTCTGAGTAATGAAAACAAGCATGTTGAACACCTTCTTAACTACTCTGTAACTTTCAAAGAAGCATCTGAAACCCTTGATCTCTCTCTGTTCAACAACACTACCCAGGGGTCTACCGTTAACTGTATAAGTCCTGCCTTTGTTATGTATGAGCTGTGAGACACAGAAATTGGATGGTTGATTGTGTTACGACTATTCTCTGAGTGACATTCCGCAATTTTGTATGGTTTCAGAAAGGATTCCATGAATTTTTAAGTTGTTAGATGAGGAGGGCTAACAGACACCCTTGATTATTCACCTATCCTCTCAGTTGATCACAAAAAGGTTCATTTCTAAAGTTGGTGAAAGTGAGGACTGTAGATGCTGGAGATTAGAGTCAAGAATGTGGTGCTGAATAAGCACAGCGGTCAGGCAGCATCCGAGGAGCTGGAGAGTTGACGCTTCAGGCAAAAGCCTTTCATCAGGAATTCTGCAGTGCTTTTCCATCTCTACACTCTTGACTCTAATTTCCAAAGTTCCCTTCCCTTGTGGATGCCTTTTTTCAAGATCTAAATGAGTTTGTGCTTTCAAAAGAGTCAATTTTGAATTAACAAAAAAGGTGAGTTTATTCGTTACTAAATAGGAGAAGAAATAATTACACAACGTGTAGATTAAAAATAAAAGGTATAACTCCAAAAAAGATACATATGGATCAGTTTCTGAATATCCATAAAGAGTGCAAAGTGAAGGCTGTGGCAGAGGATGTTATCAATAACATTGATGTCAGTAGCTGAACAGTTGATTCTGAGTTTCTTGACTTTGTAGGTTGTTTGAAACACTTTTGCCCTGTTCCTTACTGTAATGGTTAATTGGCCTAATTTAGAAAGAGGAAGATTATTTACCACCTCTTTACCTGCTGTGCAGGGGTATTTAAATGGCTCAGAGTTGTCACTCTCAAATTTGGTTAGTAGGAAATGGGCCATACCATGCACAGATCAGCACTAGAGCCCCCTTTAAGCCACCATCCCTGTGTATTCTCGAAAGGGAGGAAATGCAAATATATCTCTGCCCAGTCTAATGTCTTTATTTTAACCATTATTATCATGATAATATTCCCAAGAAATGACAAGTTCAGTTTGAAGTGCATTTTCTTCCTTTGATCATTCTTTGAAGCCTTATCGGGTGTAATATTTTGGAGCCTCTCTTTTCAGGCATTCACTGGATTTACAGATGCAGTCAATTTCTGCTGTATGCCTTTTTTAAAAATAGAAAGATTATAATTAAAAAGATCACATTATGAAGAGAGATTATTACAAATGAGGTCTGTTTATTCTCTAATTAAAATTTGTTACAACACAGGGTAAACTCTTCTGTTAATTTAAACCAAGCACACAGAAAAGCTCTCCTCACCTCATAATCCATAAAAGCATGAGTGACAAAGAACTACCCCAAATTCCACTATTTAAAGAAAAAAAATAACAATTTATTTGTTAACTCCAAAAAAATTAAACAATAACTATCTAAATTGTCTGACCAAATTATCTACCTCACACTTTACAACAATATACTGATTTAATAAAACCCCCAATTAAGATTTACAAAAGATCGAATTTCAAAACCACTCAGCTGTGTCAATTCTCCTCTGTGGGTCTTCCTGTCTTCTTTGGCCTTCTGTTTCACAGATTTTATATGAAAAGGTACCTTTCAGAGAGCACCTATGCAAGCAGTCTGTTGGTGTTCTTTGTTGCTCTGGTTAACTGTTCAAAATGCCTGATTTTTATACCCCAAACTGTTGGATCGTCTCATTGGTTTGATGTCTTCAAAACAATAAAATTTAAATTCGATTGGATTTTGATATCTTGGGGCATAAACTGATGGCTGAATTTGAATTTGTTATGTAACATAGCAACTCAGCTCAACTATTTGTTTCAATCAAATGTTACATTTTTAATGTTTTCAGCACCTTCTAGGTCTATGCCAGCTTTCACTCTGTCTTAAAGAAACAGTGCACACCTACAACTTCATAACAAATTTGCTGTGCTCATATAAGATCTGTGTTAAGATCCATGGTCATGGCAGCTGAAATGCCTCATTTATAACTTTGAACGTTTTACTGTTTTGAATAAACTAACCCATGGAGTTAAACAATCCCTGATGGTTGATTGACCATTAGGTCACTGTCATTGCTATGATATGATGAATGGGAGTGAAAAACATCATGTGATGGAGCTTATCATGTTTGAACAAATAGCAAACGAGTTAATCCACAAATGAAGTGCATATTCAGCAGTATTAAATTATGTTAAAACATGTTTGTTGCTAAGCAGATAATTTCCTAGCAAGAGGTCAGGTTACTCTCTTGAGATAAGAAAGTGATAAGATGTTCACTGGACCAATAGCAAGCAAGGGAAAATTCAAATGCATATTGCCAGAACACCCACAGAATTCTCTAGTTTAAGCTGGAAAACATTAGCAATCCCAGTAAAATTTTAAATGTTCAGAATCAAAGGCTTGAATGGCTATTTCAAATCTTACACCTTGTAGTCTTATGGTCTGATTGCCTCCTCAAAACAACCTAATAAATTTATTAGGCATGATTTTGCCTCTGCTTCATTGTTATGTGTTTCTAAATGCTCTGTTGTTATATCCATTATAACATACGCTGACATTTTCCCTATGAAAGATGTTAAGCTAATTGGCCGAATATTAGCTATTTTATTTCTCGTTGAATTTTGAATGCATTGTCAGTTTTCCAATCACCTGGGTAATTTCCAGAATCTAAAGATTCTTGGAAGATCACCATTGGTGCATCCATTATGTTTGTAGCAACTTCTTTTAAAATTCTAGAATACAACCCAACAGGTCCAGGGGACTTATCAGCCTTTAGCCCCATTACTAGTTTCTCGAGTAATTTTTTCTCTAGTGATATTATTGTCTTTATTTCCTCCCCCTTTTATCCTCTTGAGTATTTAGTACTTTTGTAATGTTATTCGTTTTCTCTGCAGTGAAGACTATTCCAATTGTTTTATTCAACACTGCTTCATATTCCTGGCTCCCCATTATTATTTCCACAGTCTCATTTGCTCAGTGGCCTCTGTTCACTGTGTCCACTCTGTTCCTTTTTATATATGTAAATAGGTTCTTACTGCCTGCTTTTATATTACGTGTTAGTGTGTCCTCATTGTTTATTTTCTCACTCATTATTTGATATCTTTTATTGGCTTTAAGAACTTTCAAGCTCCTCTGATTTGCAATATTTTTGCCATATTGTATGATTCTTTTTCTTTCAATTTAATACTATCTCTAACTTCCCTAGTTAACCATACAAATTAGGCCTAGAATATAAAATGTTAAGGGGTAATTTGATTGAATTCTTCAAGGTATTAACAGGAAAAGGCAGACTGGATAAAGATAAACTATTTTCACTGGACAGAGATTCTAGAATTTGGTGGCATTGTCTAAAAATTAGGGCCAGACCATTCAGGAGAGATGTTAGGAAGCTAACACCTTAAAGGGTGATCTCTTCCATAAATCCATTTGACGTTAGATCAGTTAACAATTTTAAATCTAAGGTCGATAAATTTTTGTTATCCAGTTATTAGAGGATAGGATCGGAAGTCGGGTATGTGGAGCTCAAACAACAGATCTATGAGGATCTCATTAAATAGTGAAACAGACTTGAGAGGCTGAATGGCCTACTACTGTTCACATGATCCTATGTAGTCAGTTTATCCACTTCTTCCTTACTGGGATATATCTCTGCCATGAGTCATGACCTTTTTTAAAACATCTGCTATTGTTGCTCCTTTCCCAGTTCACTCCAGTCAACTCTGTTTTCATTCCCATTTCCAAATTATTTAAGCTTACCACAATTGTTTCTGATCCATTTTTCTCACTCTTAAATCAATTGCTCAATTCAATCATGTTAAGGTCACAGTTCTCCAAGGAATCTTTTATTCTGAGGTCATTCATTAAACTTGCCTCATTACACATTTCCAGATCTAAAATAGCCTGATCTTTGGTTGGATCCATAACATATTGTTTTAGAAAACTATCCCAAGTATCCAGTATCAATTCATCCCTGCAGCAACTTCTGCTGATTTGATTCATGATTAATATACTGATTTCTTTTATATACCCTTATTATCTTATAATAAATTTTGTCTTACAAAACAGCTAGCATTAGGGTGCCTACGAATTGCTTTCACCAGTGTCTTCTTCCCTTTGTTATTTCTTAATCTCCATCCTTATAGATTACACTTTATCTACGCAAGGTAATCACTTACCAATGTAGTAATTCTATCTAACAAAGCCACCCGACAACCCTTCCCTTCTTGCCTGTCCTTTCACATAGCTGAAAATGTATTGCTGGAAAAGCGCAGCAGGTCAGGCAGCATCCAAGGAACAGGAAATTCGATGTTTCGGGCATAAGCCCTTCATCAGTCCTTTCATATACCCCTAAATGTTCAGTTCCCACATCCATCTTCTTGTGGCCATATTTCCATAATGGCTGCAAGATCATACTAATTGACTTCTATTTGTGCGGGTAATTCATTTATTATATTTCACAAACAATGCATATTCAAGAAAAGAGTGATCATGATTACCTATTACTCCACTTCAGTCCTGGTTTGCTGATTTATTTAGGCATATATATTCAATCCTTTCCTGTCCCACTCTGGCTAAGATTGTCAAAATAGTTGCTTAAAAATGCTGCCATATCCTTTTGGTTTGCAAGTCTACATTTTTCTACTTTTGGGCCCTCCTCCCTCTGACTTAGTTCAAAGCCCTATCGACAACCCTAGTTATTCAATTTAACAGAACACCAGTCCCAGCTTGACACAAGTGAAAACTGTCCAACTGCAACAATTTCCTCCTACACCTCTACTGATGCCAGTTCTCATGAAATGAAACTCATTCCTCCAAAACCAATCTTTAAGCTACATATTTTAATTCCCTGACTTTATTTGCCCAATACCAATTTACCAGTGGCTCAGGAAGTAATCCTGAAATTATCAATTTATATATTTTAGAGTCATAGAGTCATAGAGATGTAGAGTATGGAAACAGACCCTTGGGTCCCACTTGTCCATGTCGACCAGATATCCCAACCAAATATAGTCCCACCTGCCAGCACCTGGCCCATATCCCTCCAAACCCTTCCTATTCATATACCCATCCAGATGCCTTTTAAAAGTGGCAATTGTACCAGCTCCACCACTTCCTCTGAAAGCTCATTCCATACATGTACCACCCTCTGCATGAAACAGTTGCCCCTTAGGTCTCTTTTATAGCTTTCTCCTTTTACCCTAAACCTATACCCTTTAGTTATGGACTCCCCAACCCCTATTTATCCTATCCATGCCCCTTATGATTTTATAAACCTCTATAAGGTCACCGTTCAGTCTCCGACGCTCCAGGGAAAACAATCTATTCAACCTCTCCCTATAGCTCAAATCCTCCAACCCTGGCAACCCTTTCAAGTTTCACAACATCTTTCTGATAGGAAGGAGACCAAAATTGCATGCAATATTCCAAAAGTGGCCTAACCAATGTCCTGTACAGCCGCAACATGACCTCCCAATTCCTGTACTCAATACTCTGACCGGTAAAGGAAAGCATACCAAACACATCCTTCACTATCCTATCTACCTGCAACTCCACTTTCAAGGAGCTATGAACTTGCACCCCAAGGTCTCTTTGTTCAGTAACACTCCCTAGGACCTTATCATTAAGTATATAAGTCTACTAAGATTTGCTTTCCCAAAATGCAGCATCTCACATTTATCTAAATTCAACTCCATCTGCCACTTCTCAGCCCATTGGCCCATCTGATCAAGATCCCATTGTAATCTAAGGTAACCTTCTTTGCTGTCCACGACATCTCCAATTTTGGTGTCATCTGCAAAGTTACTAACTATAATGGTTATATATTTTAGATTAGCTCATAATTGCTGAAAATCTTTCAGCAGAAACTTCTTTACAGTGCTATTAATATCATCAGCTCCAATGTGGATAACAATTGGATCTCTCCCCTCTTGCTCCAACTGTGAGGAGATTGAATTAACCTGGGCCCCATCAAGCAACAGAACCTTCAGGACTCCCACTCACAACTACAGAGAGCATGATCTAGCCCCTTAATATGCCCTACCATGACTACATTCCTATTTTCTCTCCCCACTTGAATAGTTCCTTGTATCACAGTACCATGGTCAGTTTGCTCATTCTGTCTACAGTCCCCACTGTCATCCACACAGTGTGAAAGAACCTCATTACCGTTGCACTATTGCAGGGATCAAAGCGCCTTGAGAGCTGCCCCTTGATTCTCTATTCTAGCTTCACTGACAGTCATTCTCTCCTGTCCTTGATCACAGACCAAGTTTGATGTACCTGACTGAAGGGGGTTTAACCGTCTTGCGGAGCAAAGTGTTCCGGTCACCCTTCCCTCTCCATGGTGCTGAGCAATGTCTGCATTTGGGACTCCAGATCTTTGACTTGGATCCAAAATTGCTCGAGTTGAAGAAGCTGCCATACTGCAAAATGTCCACCTCCTTGACTCAGGTCCACTGACCACCAAGGTAAATTGCCTGATGGTGTGACTCCACTCGTAGCCAAAACAAGGCAAGGCAAACCAAGGCAGGGAATGTTATGAACATCGAGGTAGGTGCTAAGTGAATGCGCTTTAAGAAAGCAAGCCCAAGTCCAATGGTTTGGCACTTATCCCAGCCTATAAAGTGCCCTTGCAACTGTCTTTCAATTTTAGTTGTTGATGCATTGTAAAATGTGGATCTGTACTTCCTAAGTGTCCTAAGAGATTCCATGAGGATCTTGAGGGGTTGGCAATTGTCAGATGCGAGTGTCCATGGATAAAGGGTCATGTGCAGCTGATGGCATGGCTCATGCCCTGAGATGTATTACAGTAGTGATCAAAATGGAGGTTCTTTGCACTCAGCAGTGAGCTGAAGCCATCAGTTATCCACTTTGATTTCCACATTGAAAATCCTCCACATCTAGCTGGCTCATGGTTGATAGTAGAATAGGAAGCTGTGTATCAATGAGGTAAAATGTACAGTTAATATGGTCATCAATAATCCCCTTTGGTAGGCAATTCATTGGTGCCTTGCAAGAATCTTGCCTTGAAGGACTGAACTTAGTGAAAAGATGAGACAAATTGTTCCTGACATCATGACAGGCTCATTTGTTATGTCTAGTCCATTTAGCCTGCACATCCCTGGGTACAATGGGACAATTTAGCATGGACTATTTACTTATTCTGCACATCTTTGGACTATGGGTGGAAACTAGAGCACCCAGCAGAAACTCACATAGTCTTTTGTCTCCATAGCCTATGTTATTCAGGCCCTAATCAGATTCTTTCCATGGAGTTAATCAATATTGATAATTGGACCATTATCATTAATATGACAGATCCTGCAACTTTGAGAGCTATTCACTGTCTTCCATTCAACACCAATCCAACCCTCTGGGTGCAAATTGACCAATTCATGGAAAATCACAGCCAGGTGACTCCACACAAAGTGTGGACCTCTGACCTCCAATGTGAGCATGACATTCCTAAATTCCTCAGGGAATATCTTGCCCTCACTGATAAGCATACCCTGATGTAAGCAGAAGTCAAATCATTGCATTAGCATTTTTTCTCTGTTTGCTTCCCTTTATGGCAGATGGTTATACTGACACCGATCTGAGGTGTTTAATGCATGTGAAGTTATTGTTACTTCATAATAATTAATTACAGTTAAATTCTGGCAAGATTACAAATCTAGTCATTCATCAACAGAATGGAATGTCCCAGTTGTCAATACTGACCATGTTACACACCAGTGAGTAACTGTTCAAAGTCTTCAAAGCTGTAAAGCCTTTCACTGGAATCTTGAAAAGTATCAAGGAATGTTACTAATGTCAATGTCTTTGAAAGAGGTCCATCAAGTTCCATGAGGAGAGCAATATAGCTGAAACACTATGATTATGCTTCTCCCTCCAGAGATATCTGCAGAGCAGTTGCATCAGCTTCTGCTTCATTCTATTATATCAGCTGAGTGTAATGCTCTAATGAAGAGTCATCTGGACTTGAAACATTAGCTTTCTCTCTTTCCGTGGTTGCTGCCTGACCAGCTGTGATGCCTGACATTTATTGTTTTCAGTGCATTTATGAAACATCTTTTGATTAAGTAAAAGGCATCTTCTGGGAGTGTTATGATATAATGTCTGACTCCAAGCCACACAAGCATATTTGAGGACAGGTAATCAGATGCAGATCTAGGTTTTAAGGAAACTTTTCCAAGTACTACCTGAAAGGGTGGTGAAAACAGGGCTGTTGGGAAAGGGTAGGAAATGGAACTAATTGAGACAACTTTTTCCAAATGCCAGCACAGGTGCAATGGAATGCATGGCTTTTTTTATAGCCTTTGCATCTCATTTAATTGTTTTGATTCATTTTCCATGCCAATATCAGATGTTATTGCAGACAACGGCAGCAAGTGCACTTGACACTGTTGTTCTCTAATATAAGATTAAAGAGTTTAAAATTATTACTTCTTGTTCATTAAAAAGTAAATTGATATTAACTTTAGGGAAATATTACTGCACTCAGTACATATGATACACGTTTGACTTTAATTGGATGAAACATTGTGAATAATAAATGATAATTTATTAAAACTAGGCATGTTGTAATTGACACTGAACATAATTAGTACGCCAACTGGAGTTGCACACACATATACAATGAGTTCTAATAATCGGAAAAGAATACTGTGAATACTAAATACTTACTTCAAAAATTAGGATAAACGTATTAGCATAATGATACTAGCAAATGGAACAAACAGAGCGTCATATTTTAACAGCTCAAATAGTGCAGGAATGTACCAGCAAATTGGTACTTGTTCGTGCTTTGTCGTTGGCAAACTAGCAAAAGTCTTTTAAACAGCAAGTCCTTGCCCTCACCATCAGAATCAATGTGAACAACAAGTTTTGCATTCATCCAGTGTTGTTAATACAATAAAGCCTGCCAGGGTACTTTTCACAAGTCACAGTAGGAGATTATAGGGCAAGTTTGTGATAGGTGAATTTTAAGAAGCATGTTAAAGGAAGAGGAGAAGCTGAGAGGCATGAAGGAAATTCTAATGCTTCAGGTAAGGCAAGCAAATGTTTCAGCTGGAAGTACATCTGGGTATGGAAATTGTATGGGAGGGTAATGATCAATGCTCAAAAACATACAATAATAAGTGTTGGTAAAATAGATATAAAACCATTATCATTACATTAATCATACATCATAGCTCAGCATTAGGCACAATAGCAAAAGCAAGTGTGCCTTCTTTCACACCATTTTTGGTTATTCTGTAGTCACAAACCAATAAGCCTTCCAATTTGGTCAAGTGTTGCTTTTGCTCATGATACCTTTTCACCTGCTCCTCTAGGTTATATTTCCACCAGGCAAGGTTTTCTGACCATTGTGTACATCTTGTCAGATTTTTGATCTGTTTGAGATTGAGATTGTCCTCGGTTACAGAAAAATTGTTGGTTGTGGCCATAGAATAAGACTCCTCATGTTTTCCAGTAATAAGATATCCTTTGTTGGCTTAATTCACTGCTGCCTTGAGAGTATATTCACCACTACATGTGCTTTCCTTGGAACGTAGATTATTATATAATTGTATTTTATGAGCCTAAGTATGAATTGAAGCACTTTTCAAATTTATTTCAATCTCAATAATGTTAGTAAAGGCTTTGTGGTCCATCACAACTTGAAATGCCAGTCTCCTGAGGTAGTCTGCAAAACTTTCACACCCTGATATAACTTCTCCTTCTCTGTGATTACATAATTCTGTTCAGTGCCTGTTAAATCTCTCAATGTAAAATAGATTTGTTTATGTATTCTATAAATTTATACTTGAATAAGGATTGTTCCTAATCTTGCAGACAATATATGTGTGGCTATTATAATGAATATGCCTTTATAGTAACACAGCTGAAAATGTGTAGCTGGAAAAGCGCAGCAGGTCAGGCAGCATCCAAGGAACAGGAGATTTGACGTTTCGGGCATAAGCCCTTCTTCAGGAAAGAAGGGCTTATGCCTAACACGTCGAATCTCCTGTTCCTTGGATGCTGCCTGACCTGCTGCGCTTTTCCAGCAACACATTTTTAGCTCTGATCTCCAGCATCTGCAGACCTCACTTTCTCCCCTTTATAGTAACACATTAAAACATCAGTAGAGATTGGCTTCTCTTTAATCATTTCAAAAGCGGTTATTTGTTCCTGATTCCAGTGCCAATGTTGGCCTTTTATCCAAAGCTCTCTTAGCGGTTGAGTAAGACTGGCTACGTTGAGGATAAGCTTTCCAGTTGATTTATCATGCCTAAGAAATACTACGTAGCAATTACTCACTTTGGACCCAAAAATTCACAATTGGCTTGTGTCTTCCTTGGACTCACTATTATACCTTGTTCTGGGATAATGTGCCCTGCAAGTGTAATCATCATCCTAAAGAATTGCAAATTCTCATTCAGTGTACGACTTTTTTTTCTGTGGTGCCTGTAACATATTCCTGACAACCTGGTCATGTTCTGTCTTTGTTTTCTCACATACTAGGATGCCAATCGTATGACAAATGGTTGTCGCTTTCCTTTCAAGTTTGGGAAACTCTCTACAAAGGAGATATGTTGAGACAATACCACCCAATGTAGTCAGCAATCTTGACTCTTGGTCTAACAGATGACCTAGAATCCACTGTTCACAATCAGGTTTGTGAAAAGTTACGACAATTTTGACAAGCAATCATTAACAGGTGAAGTAGGGTGAATTTCTTACCAAACTCTAATGTTTAACTGAGTGAGATTCACATACAGTCTTGGGAATGAATGGCATATCTGACCACCAGTAAATTGGTTATGTTATGTTTTATTTTTCCCATCAAAGGATGGCGAAATTTCTGGGATCACACAGCAGGTAGGATTTGCATTACCTTGCGCAATAATGTGATACTCTTACTTCAAAATTTTGCGAGTTTTGTTTCTTCTGTTTTCGTACTAAATATTATGTCCACTCACTCTGAAAGATTTAGAAATATATATTCATTGTTGAACAATGAAGGTTCATGTTTCCTCAGTATCACAGATCATGTTTCATCGATATTTCATTCTCTGTGATTTTCCCACAAACCTAAAGATCTGAGACTCCTTAAACTTGGAGTTTTATGTTAGTCCTACACTCACAGAGTTCAGTCCTAGCAAGCTGGGACTGAAACAATGGATCTTGTGTTGAGTTTGAATTCTGTTCCGAAGCATTGTACACCAGTTTGACGTCAAATACCTGCTTTGACTCTCTTTAATCCAAATCTTCTGAAGCTTACCTTCAGAGACTTTCCACTTTCTATTCAGTTGGACCTTGAAAGCCTTTAGGGCTGCTGTCTTGCCTATTGGCTCTTCAAATTTCAGCATTATCCTTGAGACTCTACTTTAACTTTAGAAACTGTCTCTGAAGGGCTTTTTCTTTGCTTTATCTTCTGCTTTAAGCCAAAACTGTGACCTACACATTGTGATAGCAGACAGATGTATCTGAGTACTCTCAGAACCTTAAATGGAACCACTTTATCAATAGTCACCACATTGTCCATGCCACCATGTTTGCAAATATTTCTGTGGGTCTTCAACCAAACTACAGTGAGGATTGGTTTCAACTGTTAGCAAAGCAGCACCCAACTCTTGCCCAGGATGGATTGGATTATCCAAGGCCAGGGTCTAGATTAGATGGTGCAAGAAAAGCAGAGCAAGTCAGGCAGCATCTGAGGAGCAGGAAAATCGACATTGCGGGCAAAAGCCCTTCATCAGGAATGAAGGCAGGGAGCCTCCGGGGTGGAGAGATATTTATCCCATTTTTCTCTCCACCCCAGAGGCTCTCTGCCTTCATTCCTGATGAAGGGCTTTTGCCCGAAACATCGATTTTTCCTGCTCCTCGGAACCTACCTGACCTGCTGTGCCTTTTCCAGCACCACATTAATCTAGACTCTGATCTCCAGCATCTGCAGTCCTTACTTTTGCCTTTCCAAGGACAGAGGCAATATTGTCTTCTTTTCCTGTTCTCTACCTGAAAGTAGGCCTGACCCACAGTGCAAAAGCCTCTATCATGGATAGTCCCAAACCTACCTCAGCAAGAGCAGGGATTAACCCCCAATCTGTTGGCACCAATCTGACCTACACTGGCTGACATTGAACCAAATCAGACAGCCCCTATTCCTTCAGCCAGTCCCCATCCCTTTTTATTGACTAAGTGACATGGAGCTAAGAATAATGATTGTAGGGGTTCCAAGTTTCTTTCCATAATATCACTGATCAGGAAACTCTCCTGCTGTTGGTGCAGGTTGCACTCATAGATGTTAACAGCACAGAAAGGGCCACTCAGTTCATAATGTCCATGCTGGCCAGCAAAGGACCGACTACCCTACTCGCATTTTCTTACTCTGGGCACAAAGCCTTGGAAGCTATAGCAACACAACGGAATATCTAAATGTTGCCCAAAATATTTCAAGGGTTGCTGAGTTAACCACCCTTTCAAGCAATGAGTTCCAGGGTCCAACAGTCCCTTGCGTGAACAAAAATATCCTCAACTCTTAGCCTTCTCCCTTTTATTTTAGATTTATACCTCCTGGTTATTGACCCCTCCACAAAGGATAAAATGTCTTTCGAACCACTCCTCATAATCTTATCCACCTCTAACAGATCGCCTAGCAACCTTCATTGCTCCAGGAGAAACAACAACACACTATCTCATCTTCCCAGCAGCGTCCTGGTAAATCTTGCTTTTATCTTTTCTGATGCATTCATATTTTTCCTCTGAATGCTCACTAGAACTGAATGTAGTCCACCAGTTGTGGCTTAACTAGTGTTTTAAACATTTCCAGCATAACCTCCCTGCTTTTGTATAGCTCCATGTCACTAAGTAACTCAGATGAGGATAGGGTAAAAAGTGAGGTCTGCAGATGCTGGAGATCAGAGCTGAAAATGTGTTGCTGGTTAAAGCACAGCAGGTTAGGCAGCATCCAAGGAACAGGAAATTCGACGTTTCGGGCCAGAGCCCTTCATCAGGAATGCCTGATGAAGGGGTCTGGCCCGAAACGTCGAATTTCCTGTTCCTTGGATGCTGCCTAACCTGCTGTGCTTTAACCAGCAACACATTTTCAGAGCAGATGAGGATAGGGGCTGGATGAAGGGGATGGGAGCTGCCTGATTCAGTTTGATGTCAGTCGATGTGGACCAGATTGATGCCAACAGAATGGGGTTTAATTTCCTCTTCTCAGTTGAGGTAGTTTTGGGGCTAGCTCTATCCATGATGGGTAATAAAGGCAAGTAATCCATATGCTTTCTGAACCATCTTATGTACTGCCATTGCAATCTTTAGAAATCTGTCTGTATGCACATCAAGGTCCCTCTGAGTTTCAAAACTTTCCAAAGTTCTACCGTTCATAGTGTAATCCCCTGCTTTACACTTTTCTGGGTTGAATTTCATTTGCTATGCGTTGCCCTCCTCATCAGTCCATTGATATCAACCTTCACACAAGTCTCATTGCTACTTTTCCACATTGAAAATACAAAGGGATTTAGCAGTACTACTTCAGGATTCTCTCAAGAATCCTGAACTTAACATGCAAGTTCAGTTGGCAATTAAGAAGGCAAATATGATGTTTGCATTCATTTTGAGAGGGCTAGAATGCAAGAGTAGAGATGCACTCCTGAGGCTGTATAAGGCTCTGATCAGATTGCATTTGCAATATCATGAACAGTTTTGGGTTCCATATCTAAGGAAAGATGTGCTGGTGCTGGAGGGAATCCAGAGGAGGTTTACAAGAATAATCCCACGGTTGGAGGGCTTGTCATATGAGGATCATTTGCGACTCTGTATTCAGTCCAATTTAGAAGGATAAGGTGGTATATCATTGAAACTTACAGAATACTGAAAGGCCTGAATACAGTGGATGTGAAGAAGATGTTTCCACTAGTAGAAGAGACTAGAACCCGAGAGAACAGCCTCAGAATGAAGGGATGACCCTTTATTTTTGAGATGAGGAGAAATATCTTCAGGCAGAGGGTGGTGAATCTGTGAAACTCATTGCTGCAGAAGGTTGTGAGGCCAAGTCACGGAGTACATTTATGATAGAGATAAAGCAACACATAGCAAATGAAATTTAGCCCAGAAAAGTGTGAGGCAAGGGATTACACTATGAACGGTAGAACCTTGGAAAGTTCTGAAACTCAGAGGGATCTCGATGTGCATACCAACAGATTTCTGAAGGTAGCAATGCCAGTACATAAGGTGGTTCATGATTAGTGAGGGGATAAATGGTTACAGGAAAAAGGCAGGAGAATGCGGTTGAGAAACATATTAGCCATGGTCGAATGATTGAGCAGTGTTGATGGGCAGAATGGCTTAATTCTGCTCTTATATCTTACAGTTTTAGAGAAGGTATTATTAGTGCATGTTAACTGTATGGAGCCGGTGTGTGGTTTGGAAATTATGAAATGGAAACATTTCCTGGAAAATACTAATATGACTAACTTGGCTTCAGAAGTTACAAATACTCTAAATTGGTAGGTTTCACTGTGTTTAGAACATTAAAAATAAAATGAGAGTTGCGGTTAAGATTATTTAATAAAATACAATCGTGCCAATTTGCTGAGGAATACATTCTTGTGAAATGAATTTTATGGAACCTGTCACTTGGGTACCAAAACATATCCTTCATAACGATGCACGAATCTCCACAGGTTTAATTCACTGCATCCATTATGGAAATATAATGCTGTTTGGCACTCTCGTACGGTCTGTATAACCGAGAGAAGAGAGCTGGAATGTTGGGAAGCACTGAATTAGAAACAAAAGACCACTGAGTGATTCAGAAATGTACTTCTGCCAGGAGCAAGTTAGGTCAGCCACATAGCAAAACTTTTATTTTCAGGCTTCAACTCTTTCCATTATCCTATGCCATGTGCACTCAAATTTGTGCAGCAATTTTGCTCTCCGAGTTCTTTTCCCCTATCTCTAGAGGACAATGCCACAAGCACCGGTCAGATTTCATTTTCCCCACCCAAGTGGCTATGTTCTAGGAACATAAATAAGGGATAGTAACAGGACAAGGCCATCAGCCCGATACTATACCATTTGGGGAAGGACTTTGAAAGCCCATTGATTAGGGACCTGCAATTAACCTGGTAACCAGGTCCCTCTCCAACTCTTGGAAATCTAGCTTCTGGATTCTGCTTGTAAGGAATATTGCTGCTAAATTTTATACCAACCTCACTTTAAGGCACCTTCTGCAGTGGAATACAAGGTAGATAAAAGAAAGAGTTGAAGGATTTGGAGGGTGGCAGGAGGAGTCCTTGCCTTTTCCCCGACACGCTTCTACTTGGAGGCCAGTTGACTCAGTTAAGTAGCCAAATGAAGGCCTCTCCCTGTGATCGCTGGGGCTCCCTCTCCCACATGAGGAGATCTCACAGCCTCCCTATGGGCTTGCAGGTGGCTTTCCTAATTGAGAGTTCTATGAAAGGCCCCTGGCCTCACTCTGTCTCAAGGCAATGGCCACCATTGCAGCAAACCACCCCTGCCCTCACTATGTTGCAAAAGACCTCATTGCCAGGGCCTGACTGACTGGTCCTGGTGAGTCCCAACCCCATCAACCTTGCCAAAAAACCAGCATGTTGCATCCTCTTTCCACAGGATGTTCCACAGGAAAAACTGTGGCCTGTATCATTGAGAAGAAATGCTGGCCATCCAATCAGCTAACAGTTCTTGAAGGCAAACACATATCCCTTAGACAGGACTCATATGGTAGTTGCTAGATCGAATCTGACTTGATGTCTGCCAAATGGCTGAAGCAGTTTGTCTCTGCCTTTCCACCATCCACAGGACCATCTCTGCCAAAACCTAGTCCATTGACTTCTGACATGCACCTCCACCAGGATCAGGAGCAGGAACTCTGAACAACATCTCTCATCTAAATTCATGTTCCACTGGGGGAGCTCTACTGCTATCCATGCTAAGATCAATATAGCAGAATCCGGAGGGAAATCCCCAGATCTTCTTAATCATATCGACCAGCTTTATGGAGGTCAAAGACACAGACCTAGAAGGGGCAGTAGCTACAGTCGCCTTTACCCATTCTTAACATTGATAGATGTAGGGATTGGAAATTCAAGGCTCTTCTAGTACAATCCTGTTGTATTTCTGCTGGAAGGGCTATAAAATAACCTAAGCTCACATTCAAACGTGGATGTAACAGACGAATGAGTGCAGGAGTTCACACTGACTGTCGGCTTCAATGTCTCATCAAAGTCAATGTACTTTAACCGACTAAGATGTCCAAGCCTGAACACAGAAAGACGTTACATTTCAGTTCCCATACAAAAAGTTACTTCCCCATTGTCAGCAGCTGTTATTCAATTGGTGATGACTTCAACATAAGTTTGCAAGTTTTTGCTGAGCGTCTTCAAGAGATTCAAAAGGCTGCTCCTCAACCTGTTAACCTTTGGCCAAAGTGGGCAGGACATCCCATGAAATCCCAGATTGTGGGTTTGTTTTCTTTTCCTTCTCTGACTCTCTCTCTGCTGCAACATGAAGGCATTTGGACTCAAATCATGATGCAGCTTGACATACAAATTATATATGGGCATACAAATTGGGGCAGAAGTAAGTCACTTGGCCGCTCGAGCCTCCTCTGCCACTCAATAAGATCATGGCTTCAAATTTCACATTCCCATCAATCCCAATAACCTTTGATTCTCTTGCCTATCTACCCAAGGCTTTAACCTTTTTAATGACCCCTCCACCCCACCCCTATCCCATTGCCTTCTGAGGTAGAGAGTTCCAAAACCACACAACTGTCGAAGAGAAAAAAATTGCCTGTGTATCTTCTTTAAAAGGGTGACCTCATCAATACCTTCTTGTTCTGGACTTGCCCACAAGAGGTAATGTATTTTCCATGTCCAGGCCATTCAGGATCATATATAATTTGATCAAGCCACTCCTCAATGGAAAAAGCGCAGTTTGTCCAACCTATCCTCAGAAGACAATCTGCTTATTCCAGATATTAATCTTGTAAACCTCCCCTGAACCATCACTAGGTTAAAAATCACACAACACCAGCTTATAATCCAACAGGTTTAATTGGAAGCACTAGCGTTCAGAGCTCTGCTCCTTCATCGGGTGGTTGTGCAGTGCTCTGAAAGCTAGTCCTTCCAATTAAACCTGTTGGACTATAATCTAGTATTTGTGTGAGTTTTAACTTTGTACACCCCAGTCCAACACTGGCATCTCCAAATCATTACCACCACCAATGCATTTCTTTCTTAACATAAGGAGACCAGCATTGTGCACAGAATCTCAGATGTGGCCTCAGCAATGCCCTGCATGACATCCTTATTTTAATGTTCAATACCTCTCATGATAAAGGATAGCATTCCATTAGCTTTCTTGATCATATGTCATTTTGAACAATTGGTAGCGATCTTTTCCCAGTCATTAATGCGAATATTGCCACCCTTTACCAACAGATCGGAGAGTCTTTGTAGAGTTTTCTTTGGCCTTCCCTGGAACTCTGGCCATTTAAGAGTTTAAAAAGAACAAGTACATGGCAATGAAGATGTTTGTCAGCTTTTCAAGCACAGTATCAAGGCCATTAAAGTTGATTTTTCAGAGATTTGTAATGAATGCCTATGGAGTTGGCTTCACAAAAGGCACTAGATTTGTTGAATGCTCCACCTTTTCAACCTGGAGAATGCCATGGAGGATTGCTAGTGGAATGAAGCAGAGTCCAGGTCTCAGTGCAATACAGGAGTGTGGTGACAGTAGCTCATCTGTACATTCTGCCTTTTGACGACTCTCAGAGGCCTTTGTGCCAAAACCTTTGTGCTGTGAGGATTCCTCTTCAGGGATTTGGATGTCCATGAAATTTCAGCCTTGCAACTGTTTTATGATAATATGACAGCAGAAGTCATGAGTTATGATCTGAACAGATGACTGTAAAAATTTGTATCAGTGTCGAACAAGGCTATGTGATCACTCCCATGCTACTTACAATCTACCTGACAGTGACTATTCACCTCACCATGGATCAACTGCCCTCTGGTAGGTGTGTTAAACACTGTCGAAATTGAAATCTTTTAAACTCAGTCATATCTGTTGAGACTGTGGTGCTGGAAAAGCACAACAGGTCAGGCAGCATCCGAGGAGCAGGAGAATCGACGTTGAGGGCATTAGCCTGATGAAGGGCTTATGCCCGAAACGTCGATTCTCCTGCTTCTAGGATGCTGCCTGACCTGTTGTGCTTTTCCAACACCCCGCTCTCGACTCTGATCTCCAGCATCTGCAGTCCTCACTTTCTCCTCAGTTATCTCTGTGCTAACCAACCACCACAGATATACATGACTTGAAGTTGGTGAATGCTGGAAGTGTTATTGGACATGCGCAGCAGACTTGCAAGGCACTGTCAACCACTCCAATTCTGCATACAAAGTACTTAGCTTGACCTTGAATGATGCAGAAACAAACTTTGTATGTAACCCAGACCCAGTCAGTCAAATACTCCACCGCTTACATACATTAAAGGAGAGACATTGGAAAATGGTTGTCACTTACCATACTTTAGCAGCCACCTTTCTCAAGGTCACTGTTGATGAGGTGATGATGCACTAGATTATCTGTGCCAGCTCAGTCTTCAGGGTTGGGGGTGTAGATTCCATTGCCTCGAGTTAGAATGACCTGGCAAAGTTTGTGAGCTCTTGGTGTACAAACATCATTGTCTTCCTGAAATTATAAATTAAGGAATCTCCCCAACTTGTTAAATTTTGGAATGTCATGGGTAGACAAACCACACAAATATGGCGGGCACATGGGTATTGAGTTCCATTAATTTTGACATTTAAGTCTATACTTTCACAGGAAGCAAGGGGATCTCAGGTTGTGATATGCAATGCTACTAGTATTTTTTTTCTCTGAGGGATGGATTACTGGATGTATGCAGAATGCCTTTTGGGTAAATTCATACCCCATTATTGATACTTAATGCCACACCCATCACTCTCACCACTTTGTATTCAAATCTCTCCATTTTGTTTTTTACTCAACCAACAGCATGAGAGTGATCCTAGTTGAAATCACCAAAGACATATGTCTACCTGTGGTAATATTATTTCACCGTGATATTATTTCATTTATTTGTCAAGCCTCCCAATTATGACCTATCTTCTTGTCTCCAGCCCACCCTGGTTTTATTCTAACTTGGCTTATCTTACACAATTCATTGTCTCTAATGGTTTCTCCTCCTGTGTCCCTGGTGAAATAAGGCCTCAGAGTCGGTATCCTGTTACCAAGTCATCCTTTATTTACACATGGAGAGTCCTTGACACTGATCCAGCTTCCCCGGAGCTAGTTCTCAGAACGAATAGGATGTCTGACACTTCTGTTCTTATCTATCAGTCTGGGGTCCCTGATTGGATCAGATTAACAGCCCCAGTCAGGGAACTCACATTCAATGAGATCCACTGGATAAAAGCAAATTACTGCGGATGCTGGAATCTGAAACCGACAGCTTTGACAAAGGGTCAGTTAGACTCGAAATGTCAGCTCTTTTCTCTCCTTACAGATGCTGCCAGACCTGCTGAGATTTTCCAGCATTTTCTCTTTTGGTTTCAATGAGATCCTTCTTGCTGACCTTGTTACAATCACTTTATCTGTTATCACCTTCACTGCATCGCATTGCTCCAATGATCAGTCCCTACAATGTCTATATGACTCACTAGAAAACAAGCACCTCAATTATAATATTACCTCACCCAACTGTTTGAGGTGAATCTACAGACTTGGGCCCCATTCATTTCAGCCAAGTTTCAAGTTCAATATTACTTATAACCAACTATATTAAATATCCAGAAATGTTCAAAATCTCCTATTTACATTGTTGAACATCCCCATTTCCACCTGGTCATTTAGGTTTCATTTCTGGAAATCTGTTCCCCAGCTGTACTCTACAAGCCCTGTAAATTATTCAGAACTACAGAATCCATGTTATCACATAACAAACCACATCCTCACCACCCATTGCTGGTTTTCAGTGTGGCCAAATTAAAGTTTTGTAGTTGTTTTGTAACCCAAACTCATTTATTTGTAAGATCCAGTGTATCGCTATGGAGCAAGTTATATTCTGTGCTCATTCAACTCTAGTTTGCAGTGAATTCCTCAATCACCAGTTCAGTGTTGGCCTCAGTCTCCACAAAGACAAGGAGTCTGATCCTCTTTCTCTTGGTCATTCATTTTCCAACACCACTTCCTTATTGAGAAAAACCTTCTTAATATTTACCTTGATTGTCACACTTCCCCACTCTCTCTCTCTCATAACTTGGTTCTGTGCAGGAAGGTGCAAGTTTGAAAGGAGCTCGCTGCAAGTTTTGATTGTAAATACAAACATTAATGAATTAATAGGATTTGAGTATTTTGACAAAACCCCTTTCTAACAATCAGCTTTATGAGAGCCAGCCAGTCACTACATTTTGTGAAATAACTGTACAGTTTTTGCTTCAGTGAAGCATTTTGCTAATTTTAGGTATGGCAATGGTACATATGGACAATTATGAACTTAAAATAGACAATACTGGTTGACAGAAAAAGTGAGAGTGAGACTGAATATTGGAATTCAGAGACTAAGGAGCATAGTTTCCACTTGCGAGACAGTCATTATGCCAGTTTAAGTAGGACTTGTGCATGGGGAGCCTGCAGAATTCCCATCATAGCCGACTCCAGAAGAATTATCTGGGAAATTGCACTTTCCTCTGGACAACTCCTCTCTGCCTGGAACCCTCCAAAAGTGCCATAAGTGTCTAACACATTAATGAAATTAAGTAAAATAGCTACTCAGATAAAATTAGACTAGAACACATGTAATTCTTATGGTCTTATGGTCCTACTTGCTAACTCTTAGCTTCATAAATATTCATAGAAACTCATTTTTTCCATATTTTATTTTCTGTGAGATTTTAGTTGTGCTCTAATTTTTCCTTCTTTTAATCATTCTTTGTGTTTTCATTTGCAACTTTCTGGGCTGCTATTTGTCTTTGCACACTTGTTTTTTTCTTTAATAATTAAAGGTCTGTCCATTGGAATTTTTTTTACTGGAATAATTTTGTCATTGAAATGCATCTATTATGCAAATGCTAAAATATCTCCTTAAATATTTGTCAATGCATCTTTATTGATTAATTTATCCTTTTACCTCTTTTGTCAACTGACTTTAGCAAGTCCTGCTTTCATAATTCTCATTTAAAATTTTCAAAGTAGTTTTGAATCACGTCACAATTCCTCAAACTGAACGTAAAATTTAAATACATTAAAGTCACTTCTACTTGTGAGTATCTTTGCATTGGGGTCATTAATTAATCCTGCTCCATTTCCTTTTAACTGCCTCACTTACAGTCATAGGGAAAAACAAGGGCTGCAGATGCTGGAAACCAGATTCTAGATTAGAGTGGTGCTGGAAAAGCACAGCAGTTCAGGCAGTATCCGAGGAGCAGGAAAATCAACTTTTCAGGCAAAAGCCCTTCATCAGGAATAGAGGCAGGGTGCCTGCAGAGATAAATGAGAGGGGAGTGGAGGTGGGGACAAAGTAGCATAGAGCACAATAGGTGTATGGGGGTGGAGATGAAGGTGATAGGTCAGAGAGGAGGGTGGGGGAAGGTAGCAAAGAGTACAATGGGTGAATGGGGGTGGGGATGAAGGTGATAGGTCAGATAGGAAGGTGGAGTGGATAGGTGGAAAGGAAGATAGGTAGGTAGGACAGGTCATGGGGACAGCACTGAGCTGGAAGTTTGGAACTGGGGTGAGGTGGGAGAAGGGGAAATGAGGAAAATCACTTACAGTCATAATCCCCTGTCCCAGAGCAAATGATGACACAAACTTAACAGGAGACAATATCTCCTGGTACAAGGAATCCAGGTAACTTTCCCCTTCCCTGATGCATTGCATTATCTGTAGTTCAGCTTCTAGTTCATAACCTCTGAGCTCAAGCTGCTGGAACTTTAAACATTTGCCACAAGTATGTTTGCTCTGGTTCAAACTGGCATTCATAAAGTCCAACACGCCATAACTGTGACACATCACATGTTCTGCTAGCCTCAACATATTTTAATTTTTTTTTATATTTTAGTGGCAAATTTGTCACTTTTTATACTATTTAATTAACTTCACCACCAAATTGTTTACAATGGTGAAACTCAAGAATGGAAAAGACTTTAAGCATTTACTCGCAACTGATGAAACAGCTAGCTCTTTTATCTGTAGTACAGCAAGGGACAAGTCCAAATAGTAGATTGATAATAGAGGCTATGAAGAATGTACCAAATAATGATGATTGACAGTTAACAGTTAGACTATGTTTATATTTCAAAACAGGCAAGTTGTCTCTCATTGGCAGGGTTAGGGTTAGAAAAGTAAGCCAGCGAATCGCTAACACCTATTTTGTTGAGTTGAAACAGTCACAAATTATGTACATGTTCTTTCTGCCTACAAAGAATAATGTTGAAATAAATATGAATTCCAGAGTACTGCACTGCAATCCTGACTGGCAATCCTAAATTCCCTGATCCATCAGACTCAAAAACCAGGCCAAAATTAACAATCATTTGGACAAATGTGGATTAATTAAGGAAAGTGTGCAAAAAAGTGTTAAAAAGAATTTGTGTTTAAGTAACTTGACTGAGATTTTTGATGAAGTGACAGAAAGGATTGACGAGGATAATGTTGTTGAAGTGATCTTCATGTATTTCCAAAAGTACCACATAGTACACCCGCTAGTAACGTTGAAGCTCATGGAATAAAGAGGAAACTGACAACACGGATATGAAGTTGACTGAGTTCCAGGAAACAAAGAGTAGTGGTGAAAGGTTGTTTGTTCAAGTGATGGAAGGTTTACAGTATGGAGTCCTCAGGGATTGGCATAAAGACCACTGCATTCCTTGATGTGTACTAATGATAGACTTATGTGTATTGGGCATATTTTCGAACTTGCAGATTATGAAAACTTGGAAGTATATTGAACAGAGGCATAGATACTGATAGACTTCAAGAGAAAGTAGACAGGTGAAATTGGCAGACACGTTGAAATTTAAAACAGACAAGAATGAATTGATGCATTTTGGCATGAAGCATGAGAAGAGGCAAGTTAAACTAAAGGGTACAATTCTAAAGGGAGACGAGAAGCAGAATGACCTGGGGGTACATGTGAGTAAATCATTGAATATAGCAAATTAGTTGAATAATTGGTTAGGAGAAAGTGAGGACTGAAGATGCTAGAGATCAGGGTCAAAAAGTATGGTGCTGGAAAAGCACAGCAGGTCAGGCAGCATCTGAGGAGCAGGACAGTCAATGTTTCGGGCATAAGCCCTCCATCAAGAATGCGAGTAAGTGGTTAGACACATACAGGATTTATAAATAAAGGTACAGACTACAAAATAAAGGAAGCTGTAATGAATATTTATAAAATGTTAGTTCAAATATATTATTGTGTCAAATTTTGAGCACTGCACTTTCGGAAAGATGTGAAGGTTTTCGCGAAAGTACAAAAAAAATTAGGAGAATGGTTCCGATAAGGGACTTCAATTTCATGCATGGTATGTTCTTCTCTTGAGAAGGAAAGACTGAGCAGAGATTCTATAGAACTGTTCAAAATCATTGGGGTCTAGGCAAAATAGGCAGAAACCTTAGTCTTTGGAAGAAGGATTAAGAACCAGAGGAAAAGAATTTAAGTTGTTTGGCAAAAGAAGTCAGATGAAAATATTTTTATTCAGTGAGTGACTAGAATCTGTATTGTTATACTTGAGACTATAGAGGAGACGGCTTCAATCGTGGTTATAAAAAGGGAACTGAAAAAGCAGATGAAGAATTTGTAAAGCGATAGGGAAGGAGTAGGGGAATGAGATTGGCTGAGCTGCTGTTGCTGAGAGCTGGCGCAGACACAGTAGGCTGAATGGCCTCCTCCTGCACTGGGACAATTCTCTGATTGTACAAGACAAAATATGAGTCTAAGTGGAAAAAGATGGCCAAGGCTTACTGATTTCTATATAGGCAATGTCGAGAAGAAAATGCTCTGTCTGATATGTGTTTTTGACATGGGAACATTATTAAATTGATAAATTCAAATGCTTAAGACTTAGAAATATTTTCAGGAATCATTTTTCTCATTTGATAAACCTTGTCTTAGAATTGGTGTCGGAGGCTGAGAACAGAATAATTTTCATCTGAGCTTGGGTTTGCAGAGGGGATAAGCAATGATGGGTACAAATGTTGGGAGCAGACTATGGCTCCACAAAGCTTCTGGTTCCTTCTTTGAGAGGATTGAAATGAAGAGTGTGCAAGATTAGAAGCATAGGCTTTTACATAATGCAAGCACATTAAAATTTCTCAACTTTTGCTTTCTTTTTTATTTCTCAATTTCTGCTGAAGGCTCTTGCATGTGTTGCGATACATTCCTTTGGCAGCACAGGTAAAAGAGTTCTTTCTTTACATGGATCCCTAGATTTCAAATTTCAGATAACTAGTTGCTGACAGAGTTAATTCCAATTCTGTCCCATGTTCACATATTTCCCAGAGGAGTCATTGAATGATACCGCCTCTTACTGATGTTTTCCCCCCTACTATCCACGGGAAATTGCATTAAGGGGAATTTTAGCTTTCTTTTCATCATAGTAATTGTGATTTTAAAAAATTAGTTCAGATGAAATGGAACTCAGGACCTTCTTGGTAACATGACCTGATAGCAGACCAAAATAAAATGTATTTATCCATTATGCCATTGAAAAATCCTACATATTTAGTATTCAAATAGGAGTGCTGCAACCAGAGAATCTATTCAAAATTATCAATGGCATGAAAGAAATTCCTGTCAGAATCTGCTTTGCTGTTAAACTCACAATCCACTAAGTTACTTAAGTCTGTTTTTAAAGTGTCATTTAGATGTTACCATAAGCACTCTTTACATTATACCAAAGTACTGGCATTCGACGGTAAAACTGAAATATTGCCTCAGGACATTTGGATAAAAAACAATTTATAGTATGAACACAGCTGCTGCTAAGCTTCTGAGTGAAAATCCAATAATAGAGACACATGAATGGAAGTCTCTCGTAAATTGAGCCTTACTTTAAATACTTAATTCTTAGTATATGAATTGATATGGATGTTAGCATAATTGCACTGTGAGGGACTTAGCAGCCTTTTCTTAGTTTCATCACTAGACATCTGAACATTTATCCATTATGCCATTGAAAAATCCTACATATTTAGTATTCAAATAGGAGTACTATTTGATAGCTTCCAGTGGACAGCCATTGAAGATTCTTAGCCCTTAGTGATTTTGTAGTCCTTAGTCCAAAGTCAGTGAATCTATCATATCCACAAAACAAGATGTCAAATACTATTATTCTTTTGATGTCACAGAGGAAGGAGAAAGAGTTTAGAAAACAAATCTACTCCACAAATCCTAGCCACCAGATCCATGCAGGAAAAGTGCCTCATCTTCTGCCTAGCGACCCTCCAACCACACAGAATCAATGTCAATTTTACCAGTTCCCTCTTCTCCCCTCCCCACCTTATCCCAGATTCAACCCTTCAAATCGGCACTGCCCTTTTGAACTTCTCCCACCTGCCCATCTTCATTCCCACTTATCCACACCACCCTCCGCTCCAAGCTATCGCTATCACCACCCCCCCCACCTGCATCCATCTATTGCCTTCCTAGCTACCTTTCCACCCAGCTGTCCCCACAGCCCCATCCTATTTACCTCTCAGCCCCCTTGCACCAAGTGCCCCTCCTGATGAAGGGCTTATGCCCAAAACATTGACTCTCCTGTTCCTCGGATGCTGCCTGACCTGCTGTGCTTTTCCAACACCACACTGTTGACTCTATATGTTTTGTCAACTTCACTTTTTCTTTTGATTTCTCAATGAGAAAGGATAAAAGGGCTGAAAAAGAGAGAAAGTGTTGTTGTAAAATGCTCGTCATGATCTCCTCTGTTTTACATTCAATGGTTTTTGCTCATGGTTACTCCCTGAAGATATATTAAACATCGAAGTCTATCACCAAAGGTGTGTAGTATCAGGATTGTCCCTGACATTGTGTTACATTCTACGTATGCATACCTCCCAAAGAAAATTACTTTGAAGCCCCAACAGTAAGTTGATGCTTCACTTACTACTGTAACTATGTCAATGGTCTTCATTCTATGTTATACCAATGCACATTGTCTTATATCCTATCAATAAGACTATCAGACAGCAGCAGAATTTTACAGAACTTTGCAGTCTTTAAACTGAAAGATTTAATTTACAACATAAATCTGATGATTGTCCCTTCAATTAATTTTATTCATGTAAATGCAGCATTGTTGTTGTAATGGAGCTTGAACACATTTGCATCGTGCATTTTTACCATGAAGAATTTGTCACCTTAGAGGCTACAAGAACTTCTCTTTGTCAAATTGATTAAGAATCTGAAGTCACTGTATTGTACATATACAGGCAGTTGGAGGTCAATATTTGTAACCTGCCATACAGTTTAGGCTAACTGATAGCCAACTGACATCTGTCAGCCAGCCTCAGTTGGCATCTCTTAGTATGTCACTGGTGGTGTTACTCATTGTGAGGAGATGTAAACTGGGCCATTGTGAGTGGTTTATCTGTTGTACCTGAAGTGACGGCAATGAACTCATCACAAACATATCAAGTGAACTGTGACAATGAAACTTTTTTTCATTGCTCATTGACATTATCCAGAAGAGAAATAACTCAATATACCTTTTCTCATCAATAAAGATATAAAAAAAATGAAAGACTTCTTCATTGTAATCATCTTCTGAAGGCAGTTTCTATTGCATTCGGCCCAAATGACCTTAGTTTCAAGCATAACTGGCAAAATTGTGGAGAAGCAATTGATCATTATAGATAGGGGCACCACTCATTGATTTTTATTATGGGGATAAAATTGAAATTCAGTCTGCACCTTACTTAAAATTGGGTCAACATGGAAAAAAAAGTTACCATACAGGCAGTTGTAATTCATCAGATATTCAAATTCCTTCGAATAAAATGGCTATTTCTTATCCTGTTATATTTACACACAACGTTTACCGAACTTAATTTTAAATATAACACTAAATGGACTCTAAATTCAGTGAGCTAGGTTACTGAAACTTTTTCTAATAACATAGAGTGTACATTTTTTTTCAAACAGGAAATTTTCTATTCCTGCATTATTGACAGAAATTGAAGGGTTCATTCAGGACCTTGGAAATTGGAATGTGTGTTGATGACTGTGCAAAGCTAAAAGTGTATATTCATCCCCTTTCCTTTTTATTAGTCAGTACACATTACTGCTAATACAGAAACTGTTTCCAAATGGAAGTGTTTATAAAAGCTAAACATTCCTTTTTTTAAATCTTGAGAGAGCAGCTTTATATGCATTAAAATTCCTTATTTGATAGAATCCCAATATCAGTAGAAATTAAAAGTACAGCAAGAGCCTACTTGTAGGGAATGTATTTCATTCTTTATCTTAAATTTAAATATCCAACTGGGATTTTGTCTGAGAATGACATTAGGTGTCTTGCAGTATGAAACTATCGTTAACATTAAAGCATGTGTGTTACTGGATAAAACTTTACCGAGTCATATAAAATATTTAGATAGATGTCAAATTTTTGTTGAAGAGACAGAATGAAAGCAGCATGTTAAAACATGTGTAGGGAGTCAGAGAGGATTAGGACAAAAATTCCAGAATTTGGGGCCTAGTCACCTGAAAACACAGCTGTCAATGAAGGACAAGGGCAGCTGATGCATGGAAAACCTTGAATTGCAAATTTTTCTCCAAGTCACATGCCACCCTGACTTGGAAATATGTCACTGTTCATTTCTTCACTGTCGCTGAGTCAAAATCCTGGAGCTTCTTGCTAACAGTGTTGTGGGAATATCTACACACTCTAAGAGGCAGCTCACCACCAGATTGTTGAACGTAATTGGGCTAGGGCAATAAAAACAGGTCTAAGCAGTGACATGCACATCCCATAAACATATGTATAAAAATAAACGGTGTCAATGGTCAATTTTAATGCAACATTGCACGCTCTCATAACTTTGACAAAATCCATCTTCTAACTCATTGCTTCTGTTATTTAGTGATAATCATGAGTCTATGCCCCCGTCAATACAATTTCTAAACCACTGAAAACAATACTTTATCATTATGTGCATTAAAACGTTCCTTCGCAACAAGCTACATATTAAAAGGGAACTAAAAGCTTAGAGCCAAAGGTTTCAAGAAAGCTCTAAAAAGGAGCAGCTGCTAGAAAGGCAGACACCTAAGGAAGAAAATCCAGATTTTTGGACTTAGACAATTGGAAGCATGAGCACATTTGGTGGCTAGGCGAAGAGATTTATAATATACAAAAGACCAAAGTTGGAGGAGTGAAGAATGCTTGCAGTACATTGATGGCATGGTGGCTCAGTGGCTAAGCACTGCTGCCTTCACAGTGCCAGGGTCCCAGCTCTGATGAAGAGTCACCTAGACTTAAAACATTAGCTTACGCTCTCTCTATGGATGCTGCCCAACCTGCTATGATCTCCAGCATTTGTTGCTTTCATCACAGTTCCAGGACCTGGGTTCAATTCCACCCTTGAGTGACTCAGAAATAAATGTTGATATTTTGAAGACGGTTCACATTACAGAAGAAGTGGTAGAGGTCTTAGAAAATGTAGAAGTGAATAAATCTCCAGGATCTGATCTTGTGTATCCCAAGAAGTTAAGGAAGACATTGTTGGGCCCCTTGAAGAAATATTTCTATGATCTATAATCACAGGTGAGGTGCCGGATAACTGGAGGGTGGTTAATGTTGTGCCTTTGTTTAATCAGGGTTGTAAGGAAAAGCCTGGGAACTATGGATCTACGCGGCTGACTTTGGTGGTGAATGAGTTGTTGGAGGTGATTCTGAAAGATAGGATTTATATGCATTTGGAGAGGTAAGGAATGATTAGGGATAGTCAGAATGGTTTGTCCGAGGGAAATTGCTCTTATAAACTTGATCAAGTTTTTTCAGGAAGTAACCAAAGCGATTGATGAGGGCAGAGTGGTATACATTGTTTACTTGGAATTTAGTAAAGCTTTTGACAAGATTCTGCACGGTAGACTAATTATAAAATTAGATCACATGGGATTCAAGGTGAGCTTGCCAATTTGATATAAAAGTAGTTTAACGGCAGGAGACAGAGAGTGATGGTGAAGGATTGTTTTTCAGACTGGAGGCCTGTGACCAGTGGTGTTCCACAGGGATTGATGCTGGGCCCATTTTTATTTGTCATTTATGGAAACGATTTAGATGAAAGTAAAGATAGGATGATTAGCAAGCTTGCGAAAGACACCAAAATTCGAAGTATCTTGGACAGTGAAGAAGGTTATCTAAGATTACCAAGAGATCTTGATCAATTGGGTCAAAAGGCTGAAGAATGGCTGATGAAGTTTCATTTGGATAAATGCAAAGTATTGCGTTTTGGTAAAACAAAAAAGAGCAGGACTTAAACAATTAAAAGTCGGGCCTTGGTTAGTGTTGTCGAACAGAGAGACTTATGGGATCCGATATATAACTCTTTGAAGTTTTCATCACATGTAGTCAGGGTGATTAAGGTGTTTAGCAGATTTGTCTTCATTACTCAGACACGTGAGTATAGGAGTTGTGATGTCATGTTTGACATTGTACAGCTCATTGTTGAGGCCTCTCCAGGAGTACTGTATCCAGTTCTAGTTGCCGTGTTATAGGAAGGATATTATTAAGCTGGAGAGGGTTCAGACAATGTTTACCAGAATGTTGCTGGGAACAGAGGGTTGAGTTGTAAGTAGAGGCTGGATAGTCTGGGATTTTTTTTTCACTGGAGCGTAGAAGGTTAAGGAGTGGCCATATAGAGGTTTATAAAATCAAGGGGGTATAGATAAGGTGAATGGTAGGTGTCTTTTTCCTAGAGTGGTGAATTTCAAGACAACCCTGGGGCATATTTTTAAAATGAGAGGAGAAAGATTTTAAAAAGACACGAGAGGTTTTTTTTTTACACAGAGGTTTGTGTTTGGAATAAACTTCCAAAGGAAGTGTTGGATGTGGATAAAGTTACAAGGTTTTAAAGACATTTGAGGACAAATACATGAATAAGAAATGTTTGGAGGAATATGGGGCAAGTGCAGGCAGGTGGGACTGGTTTACTTTGAGATTACAGTTGGCATGGACTGGTTGGATTAAAGGGCTTGTTTCCTTGTTGTATGATTCTATGACTTTATGACCGTCTGTGTGGAGTTTGCATGTTCTTCCCTTGTCTGCGTGGTTTCCTCCAGGTGCTCCGATTTCCTCCCACAGTCCAAAGATGTGCAGGTTAGGTGGATTGACAGTGGGAAATTGCTCATGGTGCCCAGGGATGTGAAGGCTAGGTGGATTAGCCGTAGTAAATACAGGGTTATGGGGTTGGGTAAGATGGTACGTCTGTGTGGGATGATCTTTCAAGGGTCAATATGGACTTGATTGGTTAAACAGCCTGCTTCCACACTGTAGGCATTCTATGAATCTATGGTTCTACTATCAGAAAAAGTTAGTGAAGGATGGTCATTGCCTTCAGCCCCTACCTTGAAGTTCATTCTTTTGATAAAAATTCCAACTCATTCACCAGACACTCTGGTTGAAACAGACTGTTCTCAACCTCATGTCCTACTTGTCCCAGACCTGCGCTTCTGAATTCATCCCTTCTTTATTAGAAATACTTCCACCTCTATGGCATTTGTCCATCACCATCTCTACCTCATGCCAACAGCTGAAAAGTGTCTAATTCAATGCCTTTCCTATCTTCAAACTAAACTCCCAAGTGTCCTCCAAACCACCAATCCCCATAATATTCATTTTATTAAAAACTCTACTTATGCCACCCACACTAATTCAACAACCATTACAATGTTTATGAATTAACACCTTGTCTTCCAACACTTCATCTGTAAAATTTGCATCATCATATTAGATCAGCCCTTTAAAATTTGCATCATTATATATTTTATCAACCCTCATCTATACAAAAAATCTGTGACACTATTTTGAAGAACAGTAGGAGGGTTCTTCTTAGTGTCCTGGCCAATATTTAAGCCTCAGTCATCATCGCACAAAAATAACAACTTATTTGGTCATTACCACATTGTTGTTTTGGGAATATGACTGTGTATTAACTGGTTGTTCAGCTTCTTATATTAAAACACTCACTACCCTTCAGTAGTATTTAATTTGCATGAGGTATTTTACGACATCCTGTGATTGTGATAGGTTCTGTATAAATGCAAATATTTCTTTCTATAATATTTAACTATCTTTAAGAACTTATTACTATATTTAGTTCTTTTTCATAACTAAACTATCTTATGAATGTATCATACTCAATACTTTGCACAACTTTATGACTGCAATATCCTTTCTAAAATGAGCCATCAAGAAATGTACAGACAATATCCCAAGTGTAACATTAATAATCCCTGTACAAATTTCACAAATTATAAGTTTCACCAGTCAATCCTGTCTGTTTAAAACCCTAAATTAGATTTGCCTTTTACACATCTCTGTGTTTCAAGATTAACTTAGAGCTGGTGTGGCTAAACGGGAGATATCTGCTGCATTCCTGACATCTCAGGGATGTTCCATTTGAGAATTATTTAAATATTAAGGTTAGCTGTCCAATATAATATGGAACTTCTGACACAGAGTTGATGGGAAATTTGCTGAGTGCTTTATTTCAGGATACAGATTTCTCAGGCTACCATAAAAAAATAATAAATTCAAAGAGTGTCCAAAAAAAACTTCATTTCAATGTTAGCTCTCCCACATGCTATGTAAGGCTGCACTGAACACCAAGGATGCAAATATGAAGAAATACATGACATCATCCATCACCCTATTGTAATGCACCTCCCATATTTGGGAAAGTATTACCATCATTTCAACAGAAAATGTTGAAATCAGGTCAGATCATAGGCAGTCTGGTGAACTGAGTCCCCCTATAGTTGAGCTTACATTGCCCATATAACTCAACTGGAAAGCTAGCCAAAATTATGTTGGCCACTTGTGGAGGAAGTTGAGAACAGATGCACATTAGGTTAGTCACAACCATGTTTTTGTTTTGCTGCAGAATTTGCTTAATATTGTGCAGGTTTTCTCAAACACGCGCAGAACACAGAGTCACTTCGACACCAAAAACTTCACACGACAGCCTTTCAAACACAGCGCAACTGCTTGCAGGAACTCTTGACCGAGTTTGCTTGACACTATTCCACTGCGGTGCGGGATAAAATATTGGATATCATGATGAATGGACAGACTCCAGTTACTTTTAACGAACCTGCGGTGGGCACATTCCAGAACTCTTGGGACCCGACAGAACAATATTCAGAAAATTTTAGCAATTGAAAAAAAAACCTCCAGAAGCAGGGACAAAACAAAACTCGAGGTATTTGTTTTTGTTACAAGGAAAAATATAAATAAAATGGAGAGCATTGCAAAGAAAGATATAAAGTGCGGAGTTTTACAAAGAATGATGATAATATTGAGGTTTACAAATAAAGACATGAAGTGCAGAGTTTTACAAAAAGATATAAATGAAGTGGAGAGCTTTGGGGATCTCGCAATAACTGAAGTTTGGTGTCTCTAAGATTAGCAATGCTTTTTTTTTCTCTCTCTGCTTCCATTCTAGTACCAGCTCATAGCGCTCCCACTCTGCAGAGAAACGCAACTGAGAGCTACAAGCGAGCCACTCGCTCGGCTCGCTCGCCTTTATATAGCCTGCTAAAAATAGCCCGCCTGACTCAACACCAATCGGGAGCGGGGAAGGGGGGCGGGGCGGCAGCAGACCAATGAGAGGCGCCGTGACATTCCGCCGCCGGGCCGCGCGCCGCCGCTGAGAGGGAGAGCGGACCAGCCTGGCGAGGCCCCGTTTGCGTCGAGCGTCCCCATTGGGCCGCCATGACCTCATGGCCGCGGCGCGGCGCGCGGGCGACCCGATTGGCTGCGGGACGGAGCGGTTCTGTGGAATGGGGAGGAGGAGGAGGATGGGGGACGAAGGGGGCTGCGTCCTGGAGGTGATCACGTGGTGGTGGCGGCGTCTTGGCGGGGGGGGAAGGGGAGGAGCGTTCTCTGGGGGTGGGAGGGCCAGAGTGTACAGGGGGGCTGGCGCTGTCTCCACTTCGCTGGGTTCTGGCTCTCAATAGGGAAGTGAAGGGGCGCTGCGCTGACGGTGTGTACATGTTATATGAGTGAGTGTAAGAGAAGGGTGCTTCTCACTTCATCTCCTCCTGCTCGTTCTGCACTAGGCTCCTTGACTTGGACGGGTTGGTTTCGGGATATCTCCTGACCTTGCGTGTTGTCTTTCTTCCTCCTCCTTCCCCCCCCCCCCTCTCCCCTTCCCCCCCCCCACCCCCTCCAACCTCTTTATCCTTTTTTTTCCGCTGAGATAACTCTGAACGGTATTTCGGGAGAAGGGAAAGCCTTCCGCTTTTTTTTTGATTGAATCGTTTTGTGAAAGAAATACCAGCGACTGCAGTTCGCAGGCAGTCAGTATGGATGTTCTACCGAGATGCAGCATTTTTCAAGAGCTTCAGATTGTGCACGACACTGGCTACTTTTCAGGTCTGGCATCACTTGAAGAATACTGGCAGCAGGTGAATATTATAGTTACTTTTTTTCTCTCTCCAAAATAAAACTCAGCATTTTGCTTTTTGTGTGCGTCCTGCATCATGACATGCATTTGTGCTCCCCAGCGGTGATTCTCAGTGGAAATTGAAGTCTACCCGGTTTCACAGTGTTTGGTACTCAAATGTTATTTTATTGCATGTGGCTGAAACGTACTATTGATTGGGGGAGGGGGGTAAATCGGGAGGTGGAATTAGGCTATAGTGTTCTGTATGAAGTAAATATGTATTGGAGTAGTTGTAGCAAACTCCAGTCCTCTGACTCAAATTTGCCAGTTGCAGTCACTGTCAAATTGCCAAGTGTTTAAAAAAAAACTTTAGAGCTGTATTGGCTATTGTCAACTCGCCGAACCTCCCAAGCCAGAGTTAGAGCGGCGCTAACAGGAGCGATTAGCAATTCCTGCATTTTTTTGAATTACAGTTTTGTTTTATTAAAAACACAATAAAATCCCTAATCAGGAGACTTGCCAGACGTGGTGATTTTTATTCTTGTTATTTACAAACGTAATTGAAAGGAATGCTGTTTAAGTAACTTGCTGTGATGTTTCTCTCGAGATAACAGCAATTACCATAAGAATAGTAAAAGATAAACCCAGTTCAAATACTCGCCGAGGAGCAGGAATGATTTGAACTAAGTTGAAATGCGTGTGGACGGTTTGTTTAAAGATCCTGCGTTGAATAATTGCCTGCGTCTCTTCACCCCCCCCTTCCCCCCCCCCCAAACACACCCCCCTGTTCTTCAAAAGAAGCTGAAACATTCAGTACGCGATTGAAATCGATCCAAGTAGTTTCCTTCAGGCATTTGGGTTTGGGCGGAAAGCCAAACTAGTCCTCGCTTATCCCTGAGAGACGTTTTCTACTACAGCCTAACAGTTCGGTCTTGTTTCCGATAGGTTTACTGGAAGCTATGATGGGGGCTTGGGGGGGAGCGGGCAGACGGGAGCGTTGAACACGAGTTCCCCAATCTTTCAATCGATAAATGTGCTTTTTATGAAGAAATTAATATAAACGCATTCATAAGATATTTTCCTGGAACAATAGATTGCAGTAAATTCTTTCACCCTGAAGATTGAACAGAGCATAAGTTGCATGTGAGGGTCAGGTATTGTGAAATACTAAAATGAGGAACGTGAATTGTCCTGATAGATAGAAAAACCCAAATCATATGGCTCTTAAGTTCAGTCTTAAGTACTGTACAACCTCCCAGCAACCAGTAATTTAAAGTTGGATTTGTATGCATAATGAAGTGCTTAGAATTACGCCAGATAAACTACAGATTGGGAATCTAATGTTAAAGATCGAGTGATCAAATCATTTGAATATAGCAACGTTTAGCGACGATCATATTAGGAAATATTTTCCATGTATGCTCTCATTGGAAGTCAAAATCTCAAATGTAAATTAAGCTTTATTTATGTTTAGTTTCTTTTTCCCGAAGAACTTCCGGTATTGATTCATTTGTTCATGTGTGCACGGTTGCTAAATGCTGAGCCAAGCAATTTGTGGTAAACGCCAGTATTGGGGGTGGATATTGTTGCTCGCGCCATCCTGGTATTAATTTTTTTTCGGTTGGAGAGGAACTTGGCAGATGGTAAAAACATATAGGAAGTATCCTCTGGACTGGGGATTGTAGCACAGTGACTCATAGCGAGCTCTCTCAATGTTATTGGCCAAAGATACCGAGGGGGAGAGAGAGGAGAAAAATGTTTTGCACTCTGCACTATGGGACTTCCCAAGAGCATTCCGGAGTAATTTCCTATCCTGCATCCTGTTGAGGAGCACTTTCCTACTTTTTTTTTCTAATTGACATTTTATTCGGCACACAATGAAGGTGAACCAGGCCAAGGGCTCTCGGTTTGACTGTTTGCTGCTGAAATCCATTCTGTACACTGTGCTCGAAATTCTTTGAAAAAGCTGAAAGGTTGCGTTTCTACACATACAGGAAGCTGCGGTTCTCTGGTAGCTTCGCAGGCACGTCTGTACTTTTGAATCCAGCGCACAGCCTGCAAGTCACTCTGACTAAATATGGATTTCGGTTGTCAGTTACGCCAGGCGCCAGAAGCTTTTTTTTAAAAAAAATAATAAAAACCGTTTGATGAATTTAATCACTTGCATTGGATCAGAGTTATGCAGCAAAAACAAAATTACATAAAAGACAGTTCGCGTATATTAAAGGTATGGGGGAAATCTTCGTAGTGACAAGTTAGGTGCTAAAAAGAGGACCTCCCCGTTTTGGCGCAATAATTTGAATTGATGGTTGAAAACGTCAAATGTCATTGTCACTGAAATTTCATAGATTACGTATTGGAGCTGAGTGGGTTTTGTGGCTGCTTTCAACAACTGAAATTATTGCATGGATATTTCAAAAAATTACAATCTGAACCTATCACAATTTAAAAGTCCCATACGTCTTTCAACATTTACAAGTATCTTACAACAAAGCTGTTATTACAAGTAAAACTACAAATGCAAGTAAAAGAGAACAGTCAAAGTAATTGACAACAGAGATGTGGGGAGGGTTTTTGTTTTGGGAATGGTTTTGACCCCTTTAGTAACCTCCATATATTCCTTCCTTGCAGACTTGTCTAGAGTTGGAACGGTACCTTCAAAGTGAGCCTTATGTCTCAGCATCTGAGTTTAGATTTGATGGACAGGATGACATCTTGAGTAAGATCATTATGGTCTGTGGGGACAAGGATGAAACTGACAAGAAGAATGCAGGTTTATTGGAAGAGGAGACCCAGGAGAGTCAAAACCTTGAGACCAACAGCTTGAGCTCCGACGCAAGCAGTGAGTCACTGGACAGTTCAGAGGAGCTCTCGCCCACTTTAAATTATGCCTCAAATCCCTTAAGTACTGCTCTGGCAAATTCAGAAGCTGTAAACTCTCCGGTTCTGTCCACTCCACCATCATCTCCAGAGCTAACTAAGGAATCTTCTACGCAGCTGTGGACCAATCTGCAAGCGAGCATTCCAGAGCTGAGTACACCAGTTAAAAGTCGTGGTGGAAATGCTACAAAATCGTTGGAAAAATCTAGTCCTGTAAACGGGGAAGCGTCACCTGATGGCAGGAGAAGGATTCATCGGTGTGATTTCAATGGCTGTAGGAAAGTTTACACCAAAAGTTCACATCTAAAAGCACATCAACGTACTCACACAGGTTAGTACACTATTGCATAAGAAAGCAGAAGAGATGAAAACTGATGTAGCAGAGGGACAATATACCTAATGGTTCCCGTCTGTGCCATATAATTCTGCTGTTCTATGGTTGATGCAAAACAAGCTGTATCATGTGAATGTGTGCTTTATATGAGCAACAGTTTCTACGCTGGTTAGAGGGAGAAATTATTATTTTGTAAAAACTGAAAGAACTGTAGATGTGGTAAATCAGAAACAAAAACTGAACTTGCTGGAAAAGCTCAGCAGGCCTGGCAGCATCTGTGAAGAGAAATCAGATTTAATGTTTTGGGTCCAGTGACCCTTCCTCAGAATGATTATTTTGTGTTGAGGGATTTCATGAGCTTCTTTTCAGCAATTTCTTTGCTGTAAACACTGAATTAAATCTGTTTGTTAGATGCCAGCCAATTCAAAGCAGTGCACAGCTTCCTTAAGATATTTTGTTGTCTTATTTTGTATATGTGTTTAAATGGCAAGAGCCAGTTTAGTAGGAGTACTGCTGAAGTCTTTGACTATCAAGGACCCACGTCTGAATTCCAGCCTCCATTGACATTTAGACTTGGCAGTCTTCTTGCTCAGAAGAATGTTGAGCAGCCTGTCAGAGCACTCTTCTGCTGCAGAGTCTTTTAATTGGTTGATGGCTGAGAAAGAATAAAACAGTTGTCATGGCATATCCTTTTGAGCCATCCATGGATAGTCCATGAGATTTGAATTTCTTCTGGTCCACTCCAAACTGGCCATCGCTTTATGCCTGAGACCTGCACAAAAAGGACTACTCTCTGGTGGCAATTGCAACACCCACAATGATTGCAGAGATGGTGCATTTTGTGGTGTTGCCAAATTATTTCTCATAGTCATGGATCACCATAGGTCATGCAGAATGAGTAAAACGTGGCAGCTAGGAGATCTAATACAAGGAAGGGAGAGCAGGAAAATATTGGCAATGTGTTAGCCATACCACCAAATAAAGTGCCAAATGTCAACTTAAATTTTGGACCAGCTTTCAAGCCATTTGTAGGGTAATTTTTTTTCTCCAAAGAGAGTGCCGCTAAAAGGAATGAGAATTCTTTTCTATTGTATTTTTTTACCCCTGAGATGTAGGCATCACTGGCTAGGTCAACATTTGTTGCCTGTCTTCAGTTGCCTTTCACAAGGTTGTGGTGAGCTGCCTTTTTGAATCGCTGCAGTGTGTGTGCTGTAGGTAGACCCACAGTGCCCGTAGGGCGGTGGTTCCAGGTTTTTGATCCAACAACACCCTCAAATTTACTGTTGATCTGATTTGGTAGCCCATTCTCCAGATGCTCCCTGCAATCAGGGGGAGGCAGCTTGTGCATCTGATTAAGGACTAGCCCAGTTTTTAAAAATTAGCTGTAGAAGAGTATATTTCCATGTTTCAATTGGATGGAGTGGGAGGGGAGAAATCTTGAGAAACTTCATGGTATGAAAACATTTTTTGAATCATAAGACCATCAGGCACGGGAGTGGAAATTTGGCCATTCAGCCCATCGCGTCTACTCTGCCATTCCATCATGACTGCTGAATTTCTCAACCCCATTCTCTCACACAGCTTTTATCTGCTTATGATCTTTTTCTGCTTTGCCACATGGATTGTCTAATATTTCCACAAGCGAACAGTTGACAATGTGTGAACAGAATACATTTTCCCTGTTCCTTGTTAGTGATTCATATTCTTAGGATCTGACCAACACAGATATACACAGGAATCCAGGCACAATTTGCCTCTGTTCATTTCTGTTTGTTGTATATTCACAATATCAAGTATTTTGAATTCTGTTCCAAATTCTGGCCAGTATCCAGTGGCAGATTTGTCAGGATTAACTTAATGTTGACTTGCTGGAGAGCAATAATACTAAAAAATTTTACCTCTTTGAGCCAACCAATTTATTGTGACTTTTGATAGTGGTGAGTTAGTCATATACATTCCAAAAGAACTTATACGTTTATAAAAGGAATATGAGTAAAAAGTGAGGTCTGCAGCTGCTGGAGATCAGAGCTGAAAATGTGTTGCTGGTTAAAGCGCAGCAGGTCAGGCAGCATCCAAGGAACAGGAGATTAGATTACTTAGTGTGGAAACAGGCCCTTCAGCCCAACAAGTCCACACCGACCCGCCAAAATGCAACCCATCCATACACCTACATTTACCCCTTTGCCTAACACTACGGGCAATTTAGCATGGCCAATTCACCTGACCTGCACATATTTGGACTGTGGGAGGAAACCGGAGCACCCGGATGAAACCCACGCAGACACGGGACTGTGTGCAAACTCCACACAGACAGTCACCTGAGTCGGGAAGTGAACCCGGGTCCCTGGCGCTGTGAGGCAGCAGTGCTAACCACTGTGCCATTGTGCCGCCAAAACATCAAAACAAAACATACGGTAAACATCAAAACAATATAGGTATATTTGTCTGAAAGCTGCCTTTGAACTTAACGTAAACCTAAATTTAGACAATCCACACAAGGTTAAAAATTGCACAACACCAAGTTATAGTCCAAAAGGTTTATTTGCAAGCACTAGTTTTCGGAGCATCACTCCCTCATCAAGTGAGCAATAATAGTGAAACCAAGTTTCAGAGCTTCAAAATAAAGCAATAATCAGTGTTTCGGATTGTGTAATCTCTGTCCAGATGGGAATGTATTTGAGCTAACAATTCTGAATACTTGGAAAAATTGTGACATATTAAATGCTCCATTCCCAATTTCTGAGGAAGTTTAGGTGACAGGAAGTTTGAAATGAGGATTATTTAGGATAGCAATGCCAACCATCAGTCTGCACAGTCCCAATGGTTCCAGGCTGATTGATTTTTTTTTCCTGACATAATTTCGTTCCTTGCATATGGGTTTAATTAATGCTTCATTCTTAATATGCAATGCAATTGTCAGCTTTAAAAAATCCATAGCTGATTAAATAAAATACAGATATCTAATTACTTCTCAATGGCTCTCAGTTTCATAGGAGAACTGCCCTCTGTTTAGCATTTGGAGAAAGCAAAGCTGTCAGTAAATTTGTTGTTGCCAATGCTTCACTGTGTTCCTAGCAATCATAAAATGCGCATGCTCATTAACATTCTGTAAATAACTTGAACATCAGGCCTTAAATGTGAATAACATTTGAATATGATTCCCTGTACTTGAGCTCTTGAAGTAAAATGTGAAATGGCAAATATAGTGTCAGTTCTCTCTTTGGCTCTCCCCCTCTCTTCAGTTCCCACCCCCTCTCTTTCTCTCCCCCGACCTTTCTCTCTTTTTTTTTCTCCCCCGTGTCTCATGTGCTCTCTTCTTTTCTCTCTCTAGCCCCCCCATCTCTGTCTCTCTTTCTCCCCCCCCACCTCTTTCTCTCAATCCCCATTTCTCTACCCCCCTTTTCCCTCCTCTCCCGCCTTTCTCTCGTTTTCACCCCCCCCCCCCCCCCGCTCCTTTGGATTAGATTAGATTACCTATGATGTGAAACAGGCCCTTCGGCCCAACAAATTCACACCGACCCTCCGAAGAGAAACCCACCCCCAATGTTTACCCCTGACTAATCCACCTAACACTACGGGCAATTTAGCATGGTCAATTCACCTGACCTGTACATCTTTGTATGAGCTTCCTCCCACAGTCCAGACACAGGGAGAATGTGCAAACTCCACAGTTGCCCGAGGCGGGAATTTGAACCCAGGTCCCTGGCCCTTTGAGGCAGCAGTGCTAACCACTGAGCCACTGTGTCATTTCTCTTGTTTACCCCCCCTTCTCTCGTTTCCCCCCCTCTTCTCTCTCGTCCCCCCCCCATCTCTCTCATTCCCCCCCCTTCTCTCTCGTTTCCCCCCCCCCTTCTCTCTCGTCCCCCCCCTCCTCTCTCGTCCCCCCCCCTTCTCTCTCGTCCCCCCCCCTTCTCTCTCGTTCCCCCCCCCTCTCTCTCGTTCCCCCCCCTTCTCTCTCGTTCCCCCCCCCTCTCTCTCGTCCCCCCCCCTCTCTCTCGTCCCCCCCCCCTCTCTCTCGTCCCTCCCCCCTCTCTCTCGTCCCTCCCCCTCTCTCTCGTCCCTCCCCCTCTCTCTCGTCCCCCCCCATTTCTCTCGTCCCCCCCCATTTCTCTCGTCCACCCCCTTTTGTTTTGCCCCCCCATTGTCTCGTCCCCCTCCCTTTCTCTCTTGTCCCCCTTCTCTCTCACTCCCTCCCGTGTTCTCACCCCCTCCCTTGCTCTCACCCCGCCCTTTCGACCTCCCTTCTCTCTTCCCTCCCCCTTTCTCTCCTCCCCCCTCCATCTGTCGCTTTCTCTCCCCTTCTCTCTGTTTCTTTTTCTCCCCCCCTTTTCTTTTTCACCCCTTCTCTTGCTTTTCTCCTCTTTCCTACCCCCCCCCCACCATACTCATCCCTTTTTAAAAAAATACTTATTTTGTTTAATGGAAATGATGCCCTTTCTTATTGTGCAGATTCAAAATGTATTCAGTGGTATATTTTGCCTTTATTTTCTCTCCACAGGTGAGAAACCTTACAGGTGTTCATGGGAAGGCTGTGAATGGAGATTTGCACGAAGCGATGAGCTGACGAGGCACTTCAGGAAGCATACAGGGGCAAAACCTTTTAAGTGTGCCCATTGTGACCGGTAAAGGCATAGAAACTACTCTGACTCTTTGCACCCCTTCATTGAGGGGCTAAGTTTTGTTGCGTAGCATAACAGCGATTTGACACTTTATAACCATCTTTGAGTGGCAGGTTTGCTCAATCTCCTCAGCACCATCACAAACTACAGTTTGTAAATGTCCGAGGTAACATTGTTGCAGCAAACTTAATCACGTTTTAAATCACACTGCAAAGCTTACAGTAAACAGCGAATGTCGAAGTTTGATCCATTTTTATTGCCAGGATAATTAAAGACTCCTACTGAAAAATGCTATTTTTATTTGAAACTGATTTCCATTAATTCTGCAATCAAACAGCATTGGTGCAGTCTGCCATCGTATGCAATGTGTAGATCTTTTCCTTCGCTGCCGAGGTACCTTCTCAGTGAGAACAACACTAGATGTTGACTCTAACCTCCAGCTTGATCAAATAAGGGATAAAAATGAGACATGTCAGCAACTTTTTATTTGGCTCCATTGAAAGAGAACACCTGACGATTGTAAGGCATATTTCAGGGTAGATTCTGATTTAATTGGAGTAGTAAACAGTCTGAGAGTGAAACCTGCACACCTTGAACAATCCTTTAAAGTAAAACCACAATTCTAAGAATGGAACCGCTATAAGGTGAGCACACCTTGAAACTGAAGCAGGAACAATGGACTCCCTGAAAGAAAAAAGACTTAACCAGGAAAGTGCCATGCTGAGCTCTTCAGAGTAAATTATATCTGTGCTCAACAAGGAAAGTTACAAACTAGAGCATGCAAGTTCCACTTTTGCTGACTTGAGGGTAGTTTCTGAATCTGAACTGATATTCTCGAAGTGACACACTTGAGTTATTTAGGAACATCTACGAGTTTGCATCCATTTAGTTTAATTTCAATTCATTTGCATTTTTAGAAACTATACAATAATAAATTCAGGGTGGTTTGTAATTCTTTTCTTTTCTCCTCCTCCTCCTCCTCAGGTGTTTCTCCAGATCAGATCACTTGGCCCTTCACATGAAGAGACACATCTGAAAGTGTCCAAAGAAAAGGTCGGTTGGCGATTCAGCTTCATAATTGAACTGCCACACAAGGAGGAACGTATGCTCCAGCCAAAGCATGCCATTTTGCACCCTACCCAGTAGCCTCCAGGGCCTTTTTTGTCGGGGTGTTCTCAGAGACTGTTGGTGTGAGTCGCAGCATAGTAACTGTGGTACATGGTGTTTTGGGTACTTTCCCAGATGTGTACACTGGTACCTAAGCGTATGAGTGGCTGCCGAGCCTCTGCTGTGAGCATGTGTACTGAGAACATTGACTGGGTTGACTGTATGATGAGGAACCAATGATTTTTTTCTTGTGGTGAGGTAAGATTGCATTAAAGTGGGCTGGATGAGTGTGTGTGAGAGAGAGAGAACGAAAGAGAAAATAGAGAGAGGGACAAACCTGGAGATGGGATAACCGCCAAATGTCTCCATTGATCCATGCCTTAAAGAAGGTGCTGGACAGGAGACTGACCCCTTTCCCGTGTGAGAGGAGCTTTTGGTGTCTGGTGCAGCAGATAAATGTGCAATGTGTCGAGTAGCCTTGTTCACTTGCTACAAAAAAGCTAATTTGTAATCCATTGTATAAGCTGTGTATTAAGGATATAACACAACTATAACTTTCATAATAAATAGAAAGGTGTTGCATGATTCTGGGGATTGTACACTTTTCATTCTTTGTAATTAGGGACTGCAATTTGATTCCAATTATGTGCAGTTTAAAAAAAATCTAGTTGGGCAATTGTTACATAACATAAAGGAAGCCTGGACTCTCTTTTTTGGTTGGATACCACTATAGCTTAGCAACTGATTTACTTAAGCAGCTAATTTTGGTCTTTGTTTTATTTATGCCTAAGGACTAATTTCTGGTTTCTAAATGTTAATGCACTGTTGACATGAAATAATGGTGCCTTATGAAAGTGACCTTGCTACTCTACTGTAGCAATCTCATGTGGGTCACCAGACAGGGGTATGGGTGACTTGGGCTCCATTAAGGCTCCCTATCACATGATCTTGTACTCTATGCCTCTTTCTGTCTTTGACATGGAAACAATAAAAAAAACTTTTCTTTAATCTTCTGAGTACTAAATGCCAATTTTTGTCTACCCAAGTATTAAATATTCTTTTATTTTTTTATTTTGACTGAATATAATGTATTAAAAAGATCTATTAAAGATGTTTCTTTATTACAAAAAAAGTATATTGATGTGCTGTTAATGGTAACACATTCCTCGTACTCCTAGCATAAAAAATGACCATGACAAATTGCTTGGCTGTAAAGCACTGTTAATTCAGAAAAAGCATTTTTGCTTATAACCCTAATGTAGTAAAACAGAAGATTTATAATGGTTAGCAGTGACATTGGAGAGACTCAAACATGGGATGAATCAGATAAAGTGGCTCACAGGGGCCTTTTGCGAGCACTAATTTCCTTTTGTTAGCCTGCTGATTCGGCACATTAGATATTGAGCTGTCTAGAGTGCAATATCTTAATTTGACCCATCAGTGGACAGCCTGAGATGGCGTTTTAGCAGACAAGTAAAAACGCAATTGCAAGGGTTTTGAACATGGTCAGAATGCCATTGTATTTCACTGTCGCGAAGGCTAACAGGAGTCACTTACTGAATTTTAATCAACTGCCTTTTTTCTTTGTTTAAAAAAAATCGCACAAAAAATATCCTTGAACATCAGGAACTGCTGCTGATTAAATTGTCAGACCCACTGGGGTCTGGTGGTGGAGAGGAATGCAGTTAGATGGTATAATGTTTACACAAACACATGGTTTTGAGGGCAGAGACATACGCACCTTCCCTTCTATGCATTTTTTTTATTTGCTAAAACCATATGAGGCAGCTGCTTTTTTTTTTGAAGACAACTTATGGCATTTTGTAAACTCTGCATGTGTATACTATGCTCTACCTAGTTGTAACAAGCCACTAAGTAAGGATGCCAATGACAGAAAGTACAAAAACTTGAATTGGCTCGTGTTTTTTAATGCAATATATATATATGCGCATATGTATATAATATATATACATTAAAAAAAGTTGAAGTCACTGGAAGAAAAGGTTAGGCCATGTACTATTTTTCTATTAACTTGCCAATGAGCAGTACTTGTACTGTTCTGTGGATAATGGAGCCTTAATGAAACCATATGACCTTTGGCTTGCGATAAAAATTGTTCTTATTATTGATGTTTCACATTTCTTTTTAAAAGCCCTGTTTATCTCCAAACCTCTTTGTAAAATTTTGTTATTTGAAATCTTTTTACAAGGTTTTATTTGAAATCGTTTTTTGCAAGATTGTTATATTTCTGTATGAATGTATTTTTTATTGTAAAACAAATGGAAAATTCTTATCAGAATCTGTCTCTTTTGTTTCATTTCATCCCGGCTCGTCTTGAAGTTACTCGAAAACCTTAAGCTTTTTCCTTTCTATTTTTGTTTTAACTTGAGTCCCTTTATTAGTGATTGTCACCTCGTCGGTTTACAGATTGCAGCTTGATGCCAATGTTGCTTGATAATAAAGAAGAGGGTAAGTCAAGTATTCCTGGTGGAGAACTGGTAAAATGCTCCAACAGCATGTTCAATGGGATTATGGGCTGAAAGCCTGGTCTGCATCATGATCCAGTGATTATTGCTGGTTTTCCTGGTAGATGTTAGGCATGGCTTTAGCAGGAAGTGATAAACAAGTAGTAGACAAATTGTTCTAACTTGTTATGGCTGTTTATGCCAGTCTCCATTCTCCAAGTGACTCTTTGGAGAACAAGAGGTGTGGGAAAATCCCTATGTTGCACCTGGAGTCAACAGTCTACGTTGGAATAGGCCAGGAATTGTGGCATATAAAGCATTGTATCTGCTGAGGGCCACAGGTGAAAAGTGATAAGAGTTTAAATGGCTTGCACACCAGATTATGAAGGCCTGTATCTTGAACCGTTTGTATCTGAGATTTCCAGTATAACGTGAGGAACTCACTTTGTGCTAAAGCAGATCTGGCCAGGATGCAGCATTGCCTTAGAAGGCTAATTGTACATGCTGATGTTTCAATGCTGGCAGAGATTACATTCACTTCTGTGAGATTCTATCGACAGCAATCAGTCTAGATTCAATTGGCTGTGTTTTTCATTGCTTCTTACAGGTCTTCTATAATGCGATGGTTGCGTTCTTGTGTGACACCGAACTAGATAAAATCATGCAATAAAATAGCAGTTAGTGTTGGTGATGCAATCACATTATAGCCAACATCTGTCTTAGAAGTTTGCACTTTAGAAACTGTGTCCCCATTTGTCAACACATTACATCCAATTCGCATTGACCACGTGCACGTTATAGCAGAAGGACCTGTATGGCATCTCAGCAAACTGTTTTTCAGTTCCTACATAATGCAATTATGATAGATTTGCAGAGTAATGGGGACAAAAGACCATGATAATCCATGATGTATTGCTGAGACCAGCAAATCTGGTTTAGACCATAAAATGTAGGAGTAGAATTCAGCAATTCAGCCCATTGAGTTTGCTCTGCCTTTCATTTAATTGCATTTAATTGAAACATATAAATTTATATAAGAGCTTGATATAAAGTAAAAATATTTCCACTTCAGTGACAAGGGGACAGAAATTGAACGATTAGCACTCAAATCATAAACTGGCAATTGCTATAAGTGATTGTTAATCACAACATCCAGGGAAGCTGATTCAGTTGTAATTGTTTAGATGTATAAATAAAAGGGGAACATTTTGCAGAGTTCGAGGATGGGACTAAGTAGAAGGCTTCTTCAAAGAGTTGCCAAAGTCACAATGAGACAAATGACTATGATGAAAATAGAATGTGAAAAACCCATGAAGGAAAAATATGTTAAAGGCTAAGCAAGGCACAGTGAAATGGAATAGTGAGTTCCCGTGTTATTTACCACAGTCGCGTCAACAAAACAGTTTCAGTGAGGGAGTCTCTATCTAAAATAGATCAGGAGTTAGGGGATATGTACAACTGCCTCAGTGGTGTAGTCCTAATAATCACTGACCCCAGCGATGTGCTGGGGACCTAAGTTCAAATTACATCAAAACAAATGGTGTCATTTGTGACTGGGGAAGAAAAAAATCCCTGGAATTCAAAGTTTAATCATAATCATGATCATGACAGCAATAGTAGTTGTTGTGAAAACCCTGGTTCACTAGTGCTTTTTAGGAAAGGAAATCGGCAATTGTTCCTTGTTTTCGGCTGTGCAATATGGTTAACTCTGAAATCGCCTGGCAAGCCATCGATGTAAGTTATATCAACCAATAAAAAATTCCAAAAAACAAATGAAGTTCACTCATTCACCAGAAATGACAACAGCAAACTCAGAATTAAAATAAAAACTGAAAGAGCTGCAGATGCTGGAAGCAAGAAACAAAAACAGAAATTGCTGGTAAAGCTAAGCAGGTCTGGCAGCATCTGCAGAGAGAAACCAGAGTTGACATTTAGGGTACAGTGACCCTTCCCTGCAGTGACCTCTTACCAAAAGAAAATTGGGAGAGCTGTCTCACTGACAAATTAAACAAGAGCTTGACGTAGTCACATTACCGGAATCATACCTCACAATGTCCCAGACTTTGCTACCATCTCTGGGTATGTCCTCTTCTACTGACAGAAGTGGCGACACAGTGATAAACTGGGAAGGTGTTACCTGGAGTATGAATCTGGATTCCATTATGTTTCTTGCACCAGACATTAAAAAAATGAGCAAAATAACATTCTTTTGATTATCATGTACCAACATTGCCTACACCTCGAGCCCAAGTCCACGTATGTCAGTCTAAAGACGTGACCATTCACTCCCACTCTCATGGTGGGAGTGATAGGGAAGGTACAGAGACCTAGAGGTTCAGGAACATTGTTCTTTGAAACTTGTGTCATATGTAAACGGTGGTAAAGAAGGCATTTGGTACGTTTGCCTTAATTGCACTGACCATTGCATATAGCAGTTGGAATGTCATGTTGAGATTGTACAGGACATCGGTGAGGCCATTTTTGGAATACTGTGTACAGTTCTGGTTGCCCTGTTATGGAAAGGATATTATTAAATTGGAGAGGATGCAGAAAAGATTTAAAAGGATATTACCGGGACTGGAGGGTTTGAGTTATAAGGAGAGGCTGGATAGACTGGGACTTTTCACTGGAGCATAGAAAGTTGAATGGTGGCTTTGTGGGGTTTTGAAAATCATAAATGGCATGAATAAGGTGAATAGCAAAGGTATTTTCCCTAGGTAGGGGAATTCAAAACTAGAGGGCATAATTTTAAGGTGAGAGAAGAAAGATTTGAAAGGAACCTGAGGGGCAACGTTTTCACACAGAGTATGGATTGTATGTGGAATGAACTGCCAGAGGAAGTGGTAGTTGCAGGTACAGTTGCAACATTTAAAAGACATTTGGACAGGTAAATAAATAGGGAATATTTAGAGGTAAATGGGACTAGTTTATTTTGGAAAACTTGGCACGAACAAGTTGGATCAAAGCATCTGTTTCCATGCTGTATGACTTGATGACTCTATCAGTGGTGGGAAGATGGATTTAGATGCCTTGATGGAGAGGTATGAACTAAGGGAGTCTCCATGGATGTCCATAAGTGTCCTTTATAGGGGTGATGAGCAACTGCCCAAAGTGGAAGGGCAATGTTTGTGGGAGGCACCCCTTCCTTGACAAGTTTCCCCTTAAACCAAGCCTGACAGCCACCCACCAGCCTCAAAAGTGATTGTAAACAAAGTTCAGCCTTTGAGGATTCAATAATTAGCCCTCAAAGGCCTTAATTGGGACAGAGATGGTTGGGGCATCCTAAGACTTGTCAACTACATGTAAGCTTGCGGAGAGGTCAGAAGTGGATGAGGGACCAGAAGGAAGGTTAACCAGGAAATTTCATGAGAAACAGTCAACCATATTATTTTTCCTCCTGGGTAAATTATTCTAATGTGGCTTCTTATAATGAATTAATGTTCTCCACAATATTTTTAACTAAATAGTAAGCACAACTACAATGCTGTAAATTGAATTTCTGGCCATGCTAATTGGGTATTTAATACAGAGAGGCAAATCACATACCTCATTAAGATTTTAGAAGACCTCTGCTTTACGTACACCAGCCCACAATAGACAAACTTCAGTAGAAATATTTAAAAATACACAAAAGTTTAGAAAGTCAGTCACCACGGAGAGGGCTCTAACAAATCCCTTCATTCCAAACAGACCTTTATAACCCTTCTCCAGAAATGAATCCATTAATATAGCTAAATGGTGATAACCCTTTCAGATTCTGTTGCATTGCAAATAACATGTATCAAAGAAGCTGAGTTTTCTTTCTTGAAATTAACATTCAGCATTCTTAAGACTGTTATACTTTCTGCTTTCCATAACCACACTTTAGTCTCAAAATGTTGTTTGAGCGTGTTCTGTTGCTCTCCGTGTGACTGTTGCATTGATAAACAGATGCCTTATAGCTCAACACATGACGGCAATGTGACAGTGAATATGGTGCACTGGGATATATATTTACTAAAGAATTAAGCCCCAGTTCTTTGCAAATAATATAACAACATTGCAGATTGTCATCAAAATTATTTTCCATCCTAAACTAGGTATGATATTTTCTCTGTTTATAACAATACACATCATTGAATTTCCCAGTTCTAGGAATCACTCAATAATCTGCATTGTCAAGCTTCAGCTGATTCAGGTTAAGTTCATTTGGCTCACAACTGAAATGTATCAGCAAGCCAACATGGACTTGACCCTGTCCTAGAATGGATCTGGGTGGACACTTGTGATAAATAGAATAATAATGTCCTTTTGACCCTGGTTTGAAATGCTCAGCTTGTTGTATAAGACTGTACTTTGTAACATAAAAGCCGAAGAAGTTCACTCATCTGCAATTAGAACAGACGTCTTAGTCAGCTTTCCAGCACATTGCTGGAAATGATGAAAGGATTCTTGGAAGCAACGCTGGAAGTCCTAGCAGATATACAATGCTGTTTGTTCAACAGTGGTTGAACACAAGTTTTGGAGCTGGCAAAATAGTCACATGAAAACTGTGAGAAACCTCTCTTAATTGATCCTGAAAACCCAATTTGAGAGTTTTTAGCAAAATCAAACATTTCATCAGGGTCCGATTTATCTCTTGCTTTAAGAATTAAAAATATTCAAATAATATTTCTCCTTTCGCTTCCACAATTTGCAAGCCCAGTATTTCCTCTTAACTCAGGTTTGATATACTTAAGGTATGATTTGAAGATGCCGGTGTTGGACTAGGGTGTACAAAGTTAAAAATCACACAACACCAGGTTATAGTCCAACAGGTTTAATTGGAAGCATTAGCTTTCGAAGCATCACTCCTTCATCAGGTGGATGTAGAGGACTATAAATTGTGTGTCTCACAGTTGTGTACTCCACAATCACCTGATGAAGGAGCAGCGCTCCAAAAGCTAGGGCTTCCAATTAAACCTGTTGGACTATAACCTGGTGTTGTGTGATTTTTAAATTCTTAAGGTAGATATCCTTTTTCTCTACAGCCTGTAATGTTTGAATATCCATGCTGCAATACTATGGTGTCCTTTGTACTTAATAATCCAAATTAACTATGCCAACACCTTGCACAGAATATCACCTCTTAAAGTGTGTTGCAAAATTGATTGGCTTTTATTACATGGTCAAGATTAGAATGGTGCTGGAAAAGGACAGCAGGTCAGGTAACATCCGTGGAGCAGGAAAATCGGCGTTTCGGGCAAAAGCCCTTCATCAGGATTTCATGACATGGTGCTACCTACAAATATGCTAGGACTGCCCCCAGCTCTGACCCTCCTGCGCACACCCACACAACAGTGGAGTTGTTTTGTCCTATAGCCTAGTGCAAGTTAGTTTATACTGCTTTGCAAATGAATTTAATCAACCTAATTAAACCAGTTAAGAAGTGACAACTCCTTAAAAGGGACATAGTCACAAAAGTCAAATGTTCAAATTAAGATGAGAAATTTTAATTAAAAATTGTTAATGGATGGAGATATTAAAACTATAAGGTCATTCAAAGTTTGTGCGAAGATTTGTAGTGATCCATAGTATCACTACCAGGGACACCATCATACAAACTGGCCAAAGAACTACAACAGAAACTGAAACACCTGGTCAGCGGATCCAAACACTCCATACAATCAACACAGGAATTCTTGAACATCATCAGAAATATACACATAGACAAAGAAGAAACCATGATCTCAATCGACGTGACGGCACTGTTCACTTCAATTGACAAAACCCTCGCCAGAGAAACAATAGCCAATCTACTGGACATACAGAACAGAAAACAGGAGGCGGAACCTATCAACAAAGACGGCATACTTAAACTACTGGACTTGTGCCTCACTACACACTTTACATTCAACAACCAGATATACGAACAAATCAACGGAACACCCATGGGATCACCAATCTCAGGACTCATAGCAGAGGCAGTTATGCAAAGGTTAGAACAAACAGTCCTACCACAAATTCAACCCAAACTCTTGGTCAGATATGTCGATGACACGTTTGTAATCATCAAAAACATGGAAATATAAAAGACACCGGATCATCAATGCCACACTCACAGGAATCCAATTCACGAGAGAAGAAGAAAAGGACAGCCAACTCCCATTCCTAGACGTGATAGTACAGAGAACACCGAACGGAGAATTCACCACAAGGGTACACAGGAAAGCAACACACACAGACCAAGTCCTAAACTATGAAAGTAACCACCCCAACACACACAAACAAAGCTGCGTCAGGACACTATTCAAAAGGGCCACAACACACTGCAGTACACCAGAATTGCAAAAAGAAGAAGAGGAACACCTATACAAGGTATTCGCCAAAAACGGATACCCGCGCAACTTCATCAACAGATGCCTAAGAGAAAGACCACGGAACGAGGACATGCCACAACCAAAAGGATTAGCCACACTACCATACATCAGGAGCATTTCAGAACTGACAGCCAGACTACTGCGACCCTTAGGACTCATAACGGCACACAAACCAACAGCCATGCTCAGACAACAACTTACTAGAACGAAGGACCCGATACCCAACATGAGCAAAACTAATGTAGTGTACAAAATACAAGGACTGCACAAAACACTATATAGGACAAACAGGAAGACAGCTAACAATCCGCATACATGAACATCAACTAGTCATGAAACGACACGACCAGCTATCCCTAGTAGCCACACACTCAGACAACAAGCAACATGAATTCGACTGGGACAACACTACTATCATAGGGCAAGCCAGACAGAAAACAGCCAGGGAATTCCTAGAGGCATGGCATTCATCCACAAACTCCATCAACAAACACATCGACCTGGACCCAATATACCAACCACTACAGCGCACAGTTGAAACTGACACCCGGAAGCGGCAAGGACAGACCACTATAAATACCGGAAGAAACATCAAAGAAGCGCTTCGCAAGAGGCTCCAAAGCACTGATAATGTCGCCTAGCCAGGGGACGAAACGTTTGCAACAAAAACTTCCAGCTCTGCGAACAGAACCACAACAACTATAAGGTCATAACAATTAGGAACAGAACTAGGCCATTCAGTGCCTCAAGCCTTTTCCACTATTCAATAAGATCATAGCTGATCTGACATTCCTTATGACCACTGTCCTGCTCTTTCCCCTTAACCATTGGTTCCCCTACTGATCAAGAATCTATCTATCTCAGCCATAAATACACACAAGGACTTTACCCCCACAGCTGTCTGTGGCAAGGAGTTCTAAAGACTCACAATCTTCAAAAAGTTACAAAGTTAAAAATCACACAACACCAGGTTATAGTCCAACAGGTTTATTTGGAAGCACTAGCTTTTGGAGCGCCATTCCTTCATCAGGTAGTTGTTCGAAGAGTTAAGACAAGAGTAACTGAATTTTGGTTGAGCTCAACTTTGAAGAGGGTAAAGGATGGCAACCAAGAGTTCGAGTAGTCAAGCCAAAAGGTAATGAAGGCTAGATCGATGATTCCAGCAGCGCATGAAGTGAGGCAGATGTAAAATTGGTGACATTACAATGGTGGAGGCACATGGCACGAATGTGTGGTCAGAAACTCATCCCACGATCAGATGTGACAACAGGGCTGTGAATAGATTGTTGTCAGGAAGAGGGTGAGTCAACAAATAGAGGACATACTACTAGACAATGTACTTTTGGAAGTGCCACCTTGTAGATTAAATGTTCAACTGTAATCTTATTCGCCTTTCTAGAGTATATAGAACATAGAACATAGAAAAACACAGCGCAGTGCAGGCCCTTCAGCTCTCGATGTTGCCACCTAACCTACACTAGCCCACTTTCCTCCATATGCTTATCCAATGCCCGTTTAAATGCCCATAAAGAGGAAGAGGCCACCACTGTTACTGGCAGGGCATTCCATGAACTCACGACTCGCTGAGTAAAGAATCTACCCCTAACATCAGTCCTATACCTACCACCCCTTAATTTAAAGCTATGCCCCCTCGTAATATCTGACTCCATACGTGGAAAAAGGTTCTCATGGTCAACCCTATCTAAACCCCTAATTATCTTGTACACCTCTATCAAGTCACCCCTAAACCTTCTTTTCTCCAATGAAAACAGCCCCAATTGCCTCAGCCTTTCCTCATACGATCTTCTAACCATACCAGGCAACATCCTGGCAAACCTCCTTTGCACCCATTCCAGTGCCTCCACATCCTTCCTATAGTATGGCAACCAAAACTGCACACAATACTCCAGATGCAGCCGCACCAGAGTCTTATAAGACTACAACATTACCTCAGGACTCTGGAACTCAGTTCCTCTACCAATAAAAGCCAGTATGCCATATGCCTTCTTCACAGCACTATTTACCTGGGTGGCAACTTTCAGAGATCTGTGTACATGGACACCAAGATCCCTCTGCTCAGCCACACTACCAAGTATCCGACCATTAGCCCAGTACCCCATCTTCTTGTTACTCTTACCAAAGTGAATCACTTCACACTTAGCTACATTGAACTCCATTTGCCACCTTTCTGTCCAGCTCTGCAGCTTATCTATATCCCGCTGTAACCTGCCACATCCTTCCTCACTGTCAACAACTTCACCGACTTTCGTATCATCCGCAAACTTGCTCACCCAACCTTCTAGCCCCTCCTCCAGGTCATTTATAAAAATGACAAACAGCAATGGTCCCAAAACAGATCCTTGTGGAACACCGCTGGTAACTGCACTCCAAGATGAACCTTTACCATCAACTACTACCCTCTGTCTTCTTCCAGCCAGCCAATTCCTAATCCAAACCTCCAACTCACCCTCAATGCCATACCTCCGTATTTTTTTCAGTAGCCTACCATGGAGAACCTTATCAAATGCCTTACTAAAATCCATATACACCACATCTACCGCTTTACCCTCATCCACCTCCTTAGTCACCTTCTCAAAGAATTCAATAAGGCTTGTGAGGCACGACCTGCCCTTCACAAAACCATGCTGACTATTCTTGATCACATTATTCCTATCCAGATGTTCATAAATCCTATCCCTTACAATTCTCTCTAAGAATTTGCCCATGACAGAGGTAAGACTCACCGGCCTATAGTCATTCTTTTATTCCTGACATACCTATAGAAAGCCTTTGGGTTTTCCCTAATCCTACCAACCAAGGACTTTTCATGTCCCCTCCTTGCTGCTCTTAGCTCTCTCTTTAGATCCTTCCTGGCTACCTGATAACTCTCAATCGCACCAATTGAACCTTCACGCCTCATCTTTACATAGGCCGCCCTCTTCCCTTTAACAAGGGATTCCAATTCCTTATTAAACCACAGCTCCCTCACACGACCCTTTCCTCCCTGCCTATATAAAATAGCTGCAGCAAATCTGATCAAAACAGGAGAGTTCAACGAATAAGAAAGCATAATGTTTCTTTCTTCTGTACTTTAAAATCTACATCGTTGGTGGTGAACTTGAATGAAATATGAAACAAGGTGCATTCCAAGCCTTTGACTGTAGTCTAAAACTGCGTCAGATATTTATATTAACTCGGTGTTAATATAAAGTGCAGCATGATTTATGATTAATTTATTATCATGTGTACCTAAGTACAATGAAAGCTTTTTTTTACAAGCGGTACAGACAGATTATAGGAAGCAAGGACATACAGATTATAGAGTGAAAAAATACTAGACAGAAGCATATAAGTTACATTTGCACAGGACGTGTGCTAGGCAAGATCAATGCTAACAAGATCAGCATTAGTTGAAGTTAGAGAGTTTATTTATCAGTCTAATAGTGGCAGGGAAGAAGCTGACCTTGAACCTGCTGGTACGTGTGTTCAAGCTTCTGTATCTTCTGCATGATGGAAGAAGTTGTGGGAGAGCATTACTGAGGTGCAATGGGTCTTTGATGATATTGGCAGCCTTTCTGCAGCAACAAGCCGTGCTAATGGAGTCCATGGATGGAAGGTTGGCTTCCATGATGGTCTGGTTCATACACACCACTTTCTACAGTTCTCTACTGATCTGGGGCAGTATGCTTTCAATGGTGCATCTGTATAAGTTGGTGAGGGGACTTGTGGACATGCTGAATTTCCTGAGCCGACTGAGGAAGAAGAGGTGTTGTTGTGCCTTCTCAACTATCACATCTACGTGGAAAGTCCAGGACAGGTGGCCAGTTGATGTCACTCCTGGGAACTTGACGCTGCCCACCCTCTCAAAATCAGTTCAGTTGATGTAGATGGGGCCATGTTCTCCTCCCTTCTTGCTGAAGTCAGTGATAAGTTCTTGAGTTTTACCAACATTGAGAGAGAGGTTGTTCTCATTGCACCATGTCACCAAGCCCTCTATTTCCTTTCTATATTTCAACTCATCGCTGTTTGATATCTGTCTTACCACAGTGTGTCGTTGATGTTGAAGTAGAAAGCACTGGAGAAACCTCAGTAGGCCTGGTAGGGTCTGTAAAGAGAAAAACAGATGATGTTTCGAGCTCATGTTTTATGCTTAAAAAAGGGAAGAAAGAGGAGCATGTGGAGCAAATGGGAAAGGTGTCTTTGGCAAAAGGGAAAAGGAATGCTAATGATAATAGAGATATAAAGAGTATAGATGAAGAGTGGGTGTTAATAGCTGAAAATAGGTCAACTATGTGGAAGGCATTCCTATTCAAGTAAGATAATTGGCACATAAAGTCTCCTTTCCCAACTCTTCCACATCTCCTACCTTCCTCCCTTTTTTTGCAAATTATAAAGCACATCACTTTTCCAGACAGCTTCAGTTCCAAAGAAGAATAATATGGGGTTGGGGTGTGGGGTGTGGGGGCGGGGGAGTTTGGTGGGTGTGGGGGCGCCGGGGAGGTGTAGAGGACAGAGATCTTCTTCTGAAGCTGTTGAACTCAAAGCTGGAGACTATAAAGTGCCTAACTGGATAATAAAGCTTGCCCTGAGCCTCGCTGGAATACTGCAGCAGGTGTATGACAGAAATGTTAGCATGCTTAACAGTAGGCAGGTCATTCTCTCTTTCAGGCATGGTATGGGCCGTTAAAGAACGAATGTTTCATTTAGAATGAAAATTGCTTCAAACCTTCTCCTAGGCCTCAATTACATTTTGAGATATTAACTGTGGAATTCTATAATTAGTTAATCTTGGTTGAATTGCATTGTGTTGCGGCAAGTTCATATTGAATAATGAGTAGTTAGAGATACATTGTGAAGGAGTCTGCAATTATTAAATTTCTATAGTGATTTCCTTTTTTAAATATTTTTTCTTTTGAGTTTGGTTCTATATTGAAGATTTTTCAATAGTTGAAATTATCTTGTGCAGTTTAATTTTTAACATATTGCTTGAAATAATCTCCTGAGCCTGAATACCATGATGGTTTGACTAGTTCTGGAACACCTGAATAAGAATCTAGCAGACATCCAGATCTCTATTGCTTCTGGCACTTTTGTAGATGGGTTGTCAGGAGTGGACCCTCCGCCCAACACTCACAAGGTAAATGACCTTCACACCACAAGACATAGGAGCAGAAATTAGGCCATTCAGCCTGTCAAGTCTGCTCAACCATTCAATCATGGCTGATATGTTTCTCAACCCCATTCTTCCACCTTATCCTACTTTTGATCCCCTTGACAATCATGAACCTATCCATCCTAGTCTTAAATATACTCTATGACATGGCCTCCTTCTGTGGTAATGTATTCCATAGGTGCACCACTGTCTGGTAGAAGAAGTTTCTCCACATCTCCATTCTCAATGGTCTTCCTGTTACTTTAAGGCTATGCCTTCATGTCCTAGTTTCTCCTGCTAATGGAAACATCTTCCCAATATCCAGGCCTTTCAGTATTCTGTAAGTTTTAATTAGATCCCCCCTCATCCAACTAAACTCCATCGAGTAAGGACCCAGTGTCCTCAAATGTTCCTCATATGTTAAGCCTTTCATTCCTGGGATCATTCTCACGAACCTCCCCTGGATTCATTCGAAGACCAGTATATCCCTTCTGCGATACGGGGCCCAAAATTGCTCTAAATTCTAAATGTGGTCTGACCAGAGCCTTATAAAGCCTCAGAAGTACAACCCTGCTTTTATATTCTAGTCTCCTTGAAATAAATGGTAAGATTGCATTTGCCTTCCTAAATACCATCTCAACCTGCAAGTTTACCTTCAAAGAATCCTGGACTGGGACCCCCAAGTCTCTTCGCCCTCCAGATTTCTGAATTTTCTCCCCACTTAGAAAGTAGCTTATGCCTCAATTCTTTCTTACCAAAGTGCATGATCTCTCACTTTCTCATGTTGTACTCCATCTGCCACTTATTTGCCCACTCTCCTAACCTATCTAAATCCTTCTGCAGTCTCCCTGACTCCTAAATACTAGCTACCCCTCCACCTATCTTTGTATCATCTACAAAGTTAACTAAAATGCCCTCAGGTTATTCACCTTAATCATTAAGAAATAAAGTGAAGAGTTGTGGTTCCAACACTGACCTTGGTGAAACAACACTTTAGTCTCTGGTTGCCATCCTGAGAAAGATCCTTTTATCCCCACTCTCTGCTTCCTGCCTGCTAGCTAAGCTTCTATCCATGATAATACCTTGCCTCCAACACCATGGGCTTTTATCTTACAGCAGCCTCCTATGCAGCACCTTGTCAAAGGTCTTCTGGAAATCCAAGTAGATAGCATTCATTGGCTCTCCTTTGTCTAACCTGCTCGGTTATCTCCTCATAGAATTCTAACAAATTGTCAGGTATGACCGCCCCTTAATGAAACCATGCTGACTCTACCTTATTTTGCCATACACGTTCAAATATTTAGAAATTTCATCCTTCACAATGGACTCCAAAATCTTACCCATGACCAAGGTCAGCCTAATCAACCTGTAATTTCCTATCTTTTGCCATAAACAAGGGGATTACATTAATGAGCTTTCAGTCCTCTGGGACATTCCCTGATTCCAGTGATACCTGAATGATCAACCACTAATGCTTCTATTATGTCTTCAGCTATCTCCTTCAGAACTCTGGGATACAGTCCAGAGTTATGCGATTTCTCTTTTGCTTTTATGCTGTCCCTGACTTCCCTGGTTAGCCATGGTTTCCTTGTCCTCCCTGTACCATGCTTCTTTTTCATCGGAATGAATCTTTGCTGTGTCTCCTGAATTACTCTCAGAAACTCCTGCCGTCGTTGTTCCACTGTCTTTCCTGCTCAGTTCCTGCTCCAGGCAAGTCTGCCCAGCTCCTCCTTCATGCCTCTGTAGTTGCATTTAATCAGCTGTAATACTGTTACTTTTGATTCCAGCTTCTACCTCTTACATCGCAGTGTAAATTCTATCATGTCATGGTCACTGCCTCTTAAGACTTTCTCCACCTTAAGCTCCCTTACCCAGACTGCCTCATTGCACATTACTAAATCCAGAAATGCCTGTTCCACACTGGGCACCAACACACAATCTGTTCCAAAAAGCCAGCTTGTAGACATTCCACAAATTCCTTTTCTTGCAATCCACTACCAATCTAATTTCCCAGCCCACCTGCATATTGAAAACGCCCCATGATCAATGTAACTTTATCTTTCTTACAAACCTTTTCTATCTCCTGGTATATATTATGCCCCACATCCTGACTACTGTTTGGAGGTCTGTACATAACTCCCATTATGGTTTTCTTACCTTTGCAGTTCCTCAACTCTATCCTCACAGATTCTACACCATCTGACCCTACTTCGTTTATTGCTATCAATTTCATTTCATTTTTTACTAACAAGGAAACCCCACCCCTTCTGCCCACCTGCCTGTCTTTTTGATAGGATGTCTATCCTTAGATATTTAGCTCCCATACCTGCCAAATTCAAGCTGTGCCACAAGCTCATTTACCTTATGTTATACACTGCATGCATTCAGAATTATCACCTTCAGTCCTGTATTGACCTCTTTTCATTGTCATCCCTTTGTCCAATGTCATCAAGTCATCGAGATGTACAGCACAGAAATAGATTAGACTAGATTACTTACAGTGTGGAGACGGGCCCTTCGGCCCAACAAGTCCACACCACCCCTCCGAAGAGCAACCCACCCAGATCCATTCCCTTACACTTACCCCTTCACCTAACACTACGGACAATTTAGCATGGCCAATTCACCTAATTTGCCCATTTTTGGACTGTGGTAGGAAACCAGAGCACTTGGAGGAAATCCACGCAGGCACGGGGAGAACGTGAAAACTCCACACAGACAGTTGCCGGAGGTGGGAATTGAACCAGGGTCTCTGGCGCTGTGAGGCAGCAGTGCTATCCACTGTGCCACGGTGTCACCCAGCTATCCCAACTCAATCTAGTCCCACCTGCGAACACCCGGTCCATATCCCTCCAAACTCTTCCTATTCATATACTTATCCAAATGCCTCTTAAATATTTCAATTGTACCAGGCTCTAACACTTCCCCTGTCAGCTCATTCCATACACATACCACCCTCTGCATGAAAAAGTTGCCCCTTAGGTCATTTTTATATCTTTCCCCTCTCACCGTAAACCTATGCCCTTTTGTTCTGGACTCTCCCACCCCAGGGAAAAGACCTTGTCTATATACTGTATCCATACCCCTCGTGATTTTATAAACCTCTATAAGGTCAACCCTCAGCCTCTGACACTTCAGGGAAAATAGCTGCAACCTATTCAACTTCTCCCTAAATCTCAAATCTTCCAACCTGACAACATCCTTGTAAATCTCTTCTGAACCCTTTTCAAGTTTCACAACATCCTTCCAATAGGAAGGAGACCAGAATTGTATGCAATATTCCAAAAGTGGCCTAACTAATGTCCTGTACAGCTGCAACATGACCTCCCAACTCCTGTACTCAATGCACTGATGAATAAAGGAAAGCATCCCAAATGCCTTGTGCTTGAATTTAGATTCCTAACCCTTTCCAAACACTTTGTCCTGTTTTGTGTTCTGGAGACTTTAGTAGCCTCTTCTGGGTTCTCCTTTCTTTTCATTTCTTTCACACCTTTCCATGCAGTTGAATCCACCCTCACAGCTTTGGATAAGTATATGAATAGGAAGAGTTTGGAGAGTTATGCTTTGTTTCCCATTGGTCGTTATACTTTTGGAGTTTTACCCTTCCCCTCAACTTTCTAGATTAAAGTGCTGATGATCACCCTAATTACTCTTTGCCCTAGAACATTGGTCCCAACTCAGTTCATTTGGAGACCATCTTAGCAGTACAGATCCCTCCTGTTCCAATACTGATGCCAGTGCCCTATGAAATCGAACCTATCTTGGCTACACCATTCCTTTAGCCAAGTGTTTACTTTACTTGTTCTCACATCCTTTTTCCAAACTGCACGTAGCTCAGTTTGGAATCCGAGATTATAACCCTGGAAGATCTGTTCTTTAGTTCCTTATTCCTCAAACAGGCCCTCTTTTTTCACCTTGCCTCTGTTTGTCCTGACATGGACCACAACAACTGGATCCTCTCCTTCCCGCTCCAATATCCTTTCAAGCCGGTCAGAAATGTCCCTCACCCTGGCACTGGGCAGACAACACACCATGCAGGACTCTCAATCACGCTTGCAAAGGATGCTATCTATCTATGGCAGGAGGACCATCAAGTGAGGAAGCACCTTGCACAGAGTTGTCACTTCCTTGGTCTTTTCAGACCAGATTAAGTAATGAAGACTGAAATAATTCCACAGAGGGCGGTATCCCATCACCAAGTTACTCTTTATTTACTCATGAACAGTCACTGACTATGATTCTGCTTAATGCAGAATCAAACAACAGAGTGTCAATATCTCTGATGTTCCACTTTTTATATGTCAGCTAGGGCTGCCTGTTTCAACCAGGTTAATAGCCCCAATCAGGGAACTTTATTATGTCTGGCTAACTGACCTCATTGCAATCATGACAGAAACCAGGAAGTTGAGTTTAATGAGGGATTTTTAAAATTCATTCACAAGATATGTGCATCACTGGCCAGGCCATTTATTAATCCATCCTTAATTACCCAGAGGATAGTTAAGAGTTAACAACATTGCTGTTGGACTGGAGTCACATGTAAGTCAGAGCAGCCAAGGATGTCAGTTTGGTTCCCTAAAGGGTACTGGTGAACCAGGTGGGTTTCTCTGACGATCAGCATTGGTTTCATGGTCATGATCAAACTCTTAATTCCAGATTTTTATTGCATTCAGTTTCCACTATCTGCCATGACACAATTTAAACCCAAATCCGCAGAAGGTTACCGGGGTCTCTGGATTAATCGTCCCTAGGCCATCACCTTCCCAAGCACAACATGGCTCTTATTAAGGAAAAATCATTGAATGATAGAATCATCGAATCTTGAAGCCTCGAAAGAGGCTGTTTGGTCTATGTTTTGCTGACTCGTTTGAATCAGCGCTATTCCCTATCTGTTTCCATGTGGCCCTGCAATGTGATTAATATTTAAGTTTATATCTCATTCAAATTTCAAGTTTGCTTCTAAATCTGCTTCTATCATTCCTACAGATGGCACTTTCTAGATCATAGAAACTTGCCGTATAAACTAATTCCTCCTCATCTCCCTCCTCGTTCTTTGCCATGTGTATGACCATGGAGATTGAGTTCTAGTGAAAGAAATAGATGATGAATACTCTGAGTATTTTTAAATCATTACTGAAAAAGCAGCACACCAAGATAGGTAAGCAACAAACAAAGCATTTTGTCTTGCACTCATCAGGGCTGAGACACAAGACATTTAATTTTGTAACAGGTATTTTGATTGGTTGGACATTAGCTGGCTTGAAAATAAGGCAGGAATTGCCAACCGTCACAGTTAACTGATTAAATTCAAACCATGCAAGACACCTGATTGGTCAGGGCATGGCCATTAAGATGCAGCAGGGATTGGCTGTATATGTAGCAATTTCCTCAGTGAAAAACATGCAATGTCTGGAAATTAAACAAAATAAACCAAAAACTGCAAAAGCAGAAGAGTCTGAAGAAGGGACACTGGACTCTACTTTCTCTGCACAGATGCTGCTAGACCTGCTGAGTCTCTCCAGCAATTTCTGATAATGTGTAGGCATATTCTTATTAACCACAAATGTGTCAAAATGCAACCTCTACAACGTGCAAATGAATCATACTGCAAGTGATAAAGTTCAGTCTGGCTGTCTGCATTCAAAGTCAATAAATTTACTGCCTACAAACTGGGTCATGTGATCTTTCTCGAAAGTGTTGCAGACTAAATGATTTCAGTCAAGCAAATAGTGTTCTTCACAAATGCAGTATTTTTGCTGCTATAGCCAATGCCCTCTGTTTTCTCAGTGTTCTCTTTAAAAAGTTCAAAATTTATATGTCCAGTGAATGACATTATAAATTGATATTTTACATAACTTCGTAACAACTATGAGAGGTAATCATTCCTCCAGCATCTCCATGCCAACTACAGACCAACCAATCAGCATTCTCTTTTCATGTTGCAAAACTGAAGTTTCCTCTCTGAATCTAGTTTTCTTGCATTTTCAGCCCTGATGAATACAAGATGCTAAGTTTCAAATTCAGGTCTCTTTTTAGTAATTCATACTTTAAAATCAATATGAACTGTATTGTCTGTGACTGGGTGGATTTACGCATCAGATGTTTGCAAGGGGACTAATAAGAAAACATCCCATTCAAAGATTTCCTAATACCAGTTTTCCAAGCTATTGACATGAGAAATGGCATCTGTATAGTCCAATAAAAAAAAAGATACCCACACCCTTCACCATTTCCACTGATCCCACAGAATACAATGGGGTCATCTCTGATTTTCATTTAAGCAGTCAAGTCGTGCCTTGCGGATTTTTGGAGCGCTTCTATCTTTCTCTTCCAGGTCGCTACTGTGCTGTAAGTAGCACAAACTGATCAGGAAAGAATCCTCAATCTGTTTTCCTGCTTCTCTACAGAAAATAGAAGCTTTTATCTTGTTCGCTTTGAGTTTCTCATAACATCACGTCTAAGGTTAGAAGCTTAGTGAGGTAGAAGCACAGAATTCTTTACACCAAATTGCACCACTGCTGTAAAACTACTACTTCACCCAAAATCTCTGTCTTAAATAATATCTAACAGTGGTCTAATGGTTAATTTGTTCAGTAATGGTTGTGCACTTTCAGCATTTCAAAAGATATATTAAAGAGCAGTCTGTGCTCTCATTTCAGACTATAATTCAATGTATCGTATATTATAGCTGTCTACTTAGCAGTATCTTCACCACTCCAAAGTCAGACCAAGTACAAAGAGGCGACTGGCTGGATGATTTTAAATTCATGGAAGTGACCTAAAATTGTCAAGGAGATTGGTTGGAAAGGAAGGCCACATTAAATGAGTGCATAACACACATGAATCAAACTTTCTCCACAATCTACAAACATGACAATCTGCACAAAAGTGCAGCTCCAGGGTTTCCAATATTATATTGTTGAGAAAATAAAAAAGAGCTGTGCTCTGGTTGGGAAATGAAGGATTCCATTGTTTAGAAAGGAGAAATTGGATGAACATATGAAGTACAAGCAGAATTACATTTTCCGAGTTGTCCCATCATGTTCCTGTTAACAGGGTTTCTTCAATTCATCGTTCTTGCTAAATAATAGGAAGGATAAATGCACTACTGACTGGAAACATTTGAATTCATGCCATTGAAGTAGACTGACAGCAGCATTAATCCAAGCACTGCATGCTTTAAATGTAAACGACCCTGCACTCTCAGTTGTGATGCTGTGTTTGTAGCCTCCCTTGCTTTTGCCAGCTGCTTTTATCGTGATATCATTTAATTATATCAAATATAGAGTTCTCCTGTTGGATTACCTGCTTATGGTGGTACCAAACCTTACGGAGGTTCAGAGTCTGATAGGTGTTTTGTGGTTGATAGTTGTCAGGGTACCAGCTGGGCAATGAAATGAATGTGAGTGCATTGAGCTAAGGATCCGGTGGAAAAATAGGACTGGCCTATCACATTGCTGTGATTTCTGTCAGAAGGTATCTCTTTGTAGCAATTAATTTCTTCTGCTGAACCTCACCCACTTCCAGCCACTGCCTTGATTAGGCCGAGGGTAGGAAAGCTTAGGCATGGCCTTTCTGTCCTATTTCTATTTGAGGTCCTAAAAGAAACAATCAAGGCTCACTTCAAAGGCCTCATCTTGCTGCTGCTAATTTTCATGCAGCGGTGGATGGGGGAAGCACCATATGGGAAAGTCCAAGAAGCAACCTCGTTGGGATTGGTTGTGGGATTCCACGGTTTGGGTCCCTCTTGTAAAGTTCTAAGCAAAAGACTCAACTTCAAGAAGAGGAGACAAACTGAGAGCCAGCCATTTGGCTTCGCTGCCAGACGTTTCCACCCCTCCCCACCGATCTCCACGATCCTCCTGTCATCATTGCTCACCAGCGATCTGGAGCCAGGACAATTCTGGGTGGGTGCAGTACTGGCAGCCACCACCACAACCTTGAAAGTGCTGTTGAGCAATACATAGGTCACAGCTTCGGAATGGCTGGCAGCTCTTGGGCTGGAGGCACCACAGAATGTGTATTGGCATTTGATAATATAGTGGGCCTTTTGAAAAGGAGGAAACACAATGGTCCAGCCTGCTGGAGACACTCTTACCACTTTCACAAAATGCTACCCAATGTATGAATTTCAAGAGAGTTTAGCTATAATGTCTTAATGATTGATGAGCATGTAGGTGTCTATCAACCGAATTTACACACAAAGAATAATAAGTAACCAAGGTCTGTGGATATCTACAGAAAGATTTGTATTTATGTAGTGGTTTTTATGACCACCGGCAGTCTCAAAGTGCTTCAAAGTGGTTTGCTACAAGGATTGATTTTGGGGCCTCAGCTCTTTACAATCTGCATCAAAAATTTGGATGAGGAAATCAAATGTATGAATTGAATTGAATTGAATTTATTGTCACGTGTACTGACGCACAGTGAAAAGCTTTCGCTGGCGAGCAATACAGGCAGATTACATAGTTAAGTAACATAGGTAAGTAAATAATAGGTAAACAGCAGCAAAAACAAAAACACAGGTACAGCTGAATGTTAAGAGTTTGTGAGTCCATTCAGTATTCTAATAACAGTAGGGCAGAGACTGTTATGAAACCAGCTGGTGCGTGTGTTCAGGCTTCTGTACCTTCTCCCCAATGGTAGAGGTTGTAGAAAAACACTGCCAGGATGGGATCGATCTCTTAGAATGCTGGCAGCCTTTCCTTGACAGCGGGCTGGTAGAAGAATTCTATAGATGGGAGATTGGCCTTTGTGATTGTCCGGGCTGAGTTCACCACTCTCTGTATCCAATCTGGAATGGTACAGTTGTCATACCAGGTAGTGATACCTCCAGACAGAATGCTCTCAATAGCGCAGCTATAAAGGTTGGCAAGGGGTGTCCACATTTCCGCAGCTGCCTGAGGAAGAAGAGACATTGTTGGGCCTTTGTAACCAGTACGTCCACATGAAGTTTGTTGTGGATGACCACTCCCAAGAGCTTGACACTCTCCACTCGTTCCACCTTTGTGCGGGGTGGGGGCATGAGTAACATCCCGCCAAAAATTAATAATGAGTCCCTTGGTTTTGCCAGCATTGAGAGCTAGGTTGTTCTCAGTGCACCATTTTTCCAGGTCTTCCACCTCCCATCTGTAGTCTGTTTCATCGCCATCTAAGATTCAACCGACTATGGTGGTGTTATCAGCAAACTTGTAAATGGCATTTGGTATTTGGTATTTGGCGACGCAGTCATGGGTATACAATGAGTACAGTAGGGGGCTGAGTACGCACCCCTGGGGATCTCCAGTGTTGAATGCTAGTGAGGATGAAATTTTGTCCCCAATCTTCACTGCTTGTGGCCTGTGGGTCAGGAAACTGAGGATCCAGTTGCAGAGAGGGGGGCTTAGTCTAAGATCACTAAGTTTAATAATCAGTCTCACGGGGATAATGGTGTTGCAGGCTGAACTGTAATCAATGAGTAGGATTCTTACGTAGCTGTTCTTGGTGTTAAGATGCTCTAGGGAGAAGCGAAGGGCAAGTGATATGGCATCTGACGTGGATCTGTTGGTCTTATCGGCACATGGGTCAAGAGTAGTGGGGAGGCTGAAGTTGATTAATGCCATGATCAGCTTTACAAAGCACTTCATGACCACTGAAGTTAGGGTCACTGGGCAGTAGTCATTAAGACATGCTGCATGAGCCTTCTTAGGCACACGGATGATGTTGGCCCTCTTGAAACAGGTAGGGACAGTGGCCTGCTGCAGGGAGAGGTTAAAGACAGTAGCAAATTTCTCCAATGATACCAATGTTGGTAAGAAGGTAAGCTGGCAAGAGGAGGTGAAGAGTCTACAAAGGGATATAGGAAGGTTAGGTGACAGAGCAGAAATTTAGCAGATGAAATGTAATCTGGGAAAATCTGAAATTATCTACTTTGCCAGGAAGAATAGAAAGGCTGTATACAATTTGAATGGGAAGGGATTGCTGAATCTTAATGTGCAGAAGAATCTGAGTGTCCTAGTACCTGATCGTCAGAAACCCTACATTGATACAGCAACTAATGAGGAAAGCAAATTGAATGTCATTTATTGCATAGGGAATGGAGTATACAAGTAGTGGAACTTTATTACAGTTGTGCAAGACACTGGTGAGACCTCATCTGGACCACTGTCTACATTTCTGGGCTCTTTGAAAAAGGTTTTACATAGACTAAAAGCAGTTCAGACAAGGTTCACTTGACTTATGACTGGGATGAGGGGCTAATCTTAGAGTTGAACAGGTTCAGTCGACATCAATTATATTTATAAGAAAGAAGATCATTTCATTGAAGCATAAGATTCAGAGAAGAAAAGGATGGACACTAGGAAGATGTTTCTTCTTGTGAGGAAGACTAGAAATAGGAGACACTGTATAGAATTTTAAAAATCTTAGTTTTAAGATAGGTGAGGAAAATTTATTTTCCCAAGGGCCATTGGTGTGTAAAAAAGTGGAGGCTGGGTCATGGAATTCAGTCAAGGTAGATTCTTTCAGAAGCATTAACTGATACAAAATCTTTCACTAACTTATCTGTTAAAATTTAAGTTAATGCTTCTGAAAGGGTTAATGTTCATGTTACATTGATTGTGTCCAATTCACTATTGTCACGCACATTCTGTACTTGGAGATAAATAACTCTACTCTAACATTTGGAGAAAGCAGACATATCTGTCGCAGCTCCCTAAGGTCCTAGCAATTATGGTCTTAAGGCTCTCTGCTTCTTCCTTGAAAGGAGACCTCTACCATCACCATTCACCACAACCCTCCTCCGCCTGACTGAGCAAGTCCTTACTTTGAAGAAATTTGCTTTAACTCCTCTCACTTTCTTCAGGTCAAAGGTACCCACTTGGGACCCAATTATTCCTGTCCCTTTGTTGGGTACATGTAAAATTCCTTGATGCAGTCCAACTCTGGACCCTTGTACAACTTTTTTTCTGGTACATTGATGACATCATTAAGGCTGCTTCCCTCACTCGTCTGGATATGGAAAAGTTTTCACTCGGCTTCGCTTTCACGTGACCTTTCTCTGACTCCTCCCTTCTCTTCCTCGACATATGCTTCCATTTCTGGCAATAGACTAGCCACTGACATCCATTACAAACCCAGTGGACTATATGATTAGATTAGATTAGATTAGATTTCCTACAGTGTGGAAACAGGCCCTTTGGCCCAGCAAGTGAATACTGACCCTCCGAAGAGTAACCCAACCAGATCCATTTCCCTCTGTCTAATGCACCTAACCTTTGGACAATTTAGCATGGCCAATTCACCTGACCTGCACATTTTTGGACTGTGGGAGGAACTGGAGCACCTGGAGGACACCCTTGCACACATGGGGAGAATGTGCAAACTCCACACAGACAGTCGCCCGAGGCTGGAATTGAACCTGGGACCCAGGTGCTGTGAGGTAGTAGTGCTAACCTCACACCCTGCTTACTGGAAAGACTCCATTCCATTCTCCCAGTTTCTCCATCTACATTGCATCTGTTCTCATGATGCCACCTTCTGTGGGGTGGGCAATGAGTGGGGAGGTAAAGGATATGTGTTGAGGTGGGAGACTTCTCAGAATTGTCTCCCTTTTCTCCTGAAATCAAGGATTCCCCACCACTGTAGTTGAGAGGGCCCTCAGCCATGTCCAACCCATTTCTCGTACTTCTGCCTTCACCTCTTTCCTTCCTCCCACAGTGAAAGGGTCCCCCTGATTCTCACCTTCCACCCAATAGCCTCCCCATCCACAGGATCATAAGCTGTCTTTTTCATCATCCGCTAGTGGGAAGCCACCACCAGACACCTCCCCTCCTTGTCAACAAGCCTTACAGATATTTTATTTAAAATAGCATACGTGAATAAAAAATGCAAGCTCAAAGAACAACTGATGTAAAATAACATTAAAATGATATGGATTTACAATATTAAGACTAACCAGTGAACGGAAAATGGTGTTACGATTTGGGAGCAGATTCAAAGTCACCAGAGGAGAACCACACAAAACTTGTCTTTGTCGAGTCGAAAGTTACTGTCTCACTCAATACCAAATTGCCCCAAGGAGCACAGTTATAAAGCTGCAGAAAAGGAGGAGGTTACAATGTATGAAGTCCTTAACATGACAGAGCAATCTCTTTTAGATAAGATAATATAGCCATTCACAGTGAAAATGTTTGATCCCAGTGATCTGGATATCATAGAACTTGGTCACGTAGTGGACATCCAGTTACACTAAGAACTCCAGAACTTATCACACCCTTTCCAGTACAGTTACAACACTGGTGGAACAGCAATGTGGAAAATTGCTCAGGAATGTCTCATATACAAAAAGCTGGACAAATCCAATGCCGATAATCACCATCCCATCAGTGTGCACTCAATCATAAGTGAAGTCATGAAGATGTAAAGCACGGAAATAAATCCTTCGGTCCAACTCGTCCATGCTGACTGGATGTCTTAAATAAGGTAAAAACAAGGACTGCAGATGCTGGAAACCAGAGTCTAGATTAGAGTGGTGCTGGAAAAAAGCACAGCAGGTCAGGCAGCATCCAAGGAGCAGAAAAATTGATGTTTCAGGCAAAAGCCCTTAATCAGGAATAGAGGCAGGGTGCCTGCAGAGATAAATGAGAGGGGAGTGGGGGTGGGGACAAAATGCCTGAAATGTCGATTTTCCTGCTCCTCAGATGCTGCCTGACCTGCTGTGCTTTTCCAGCACCACTCTGATCTAAACTCTAGTTTCCAGCATCTGCAGTCCTTACTTTTGGTATAGGTTTATGGTGAGAGGGGAAAGATATAAAAGGAACCTGAGGGACAACACTTTCATGCAGAGGGGGGTTCGTGTATAGAATGAGCTGCCAGAGGAAGTGGTGGAGTTTGGTACAATTACAACACTTCAAAAGCAGCTGGATGAGTATACGAATGGGAATGGTTTAGAGGGATATGAGCCAAAAAGCTGGCAAATGGGACTAGATTAGATTGAGATATCTGGTCGGCATGGACAAGTTGGACTAAAGGTTGTATGTCCGTGCTGTACGTCTTTATGGCTCTATAAGAAAAAAAACCCTATTCTAAGCATCCAGAGTTCAGCAAAATCAGAGACTACCTCTCTCAATGAGAAACAATTGCTTTTTCCAGAAATCCAGGATACTCGCAAGGGAAGAAAGTACTTACTTCATCTGAACAAAAAGGAAATGACCAGTCAGGGTAATGGATCAACAGTAGCATCGACAAAGCATGACATCCTCCACAAAGGATATCCAAGAGATAAAAGATATTCCAGTGGCCGAATGATCCACAGATCAGAGCCAGGATTAACTGTACTTAATCCTCATGCTAAGTCTTCTAATCATTGGTTTCCACATTTATACATTGCTTTAAAACTCTGATCATTATGCAATGTAAAAAGTATAGTGCCCAATATGCTTACTGAAAACCTCAACAGTTATCCATGATAATGTTCACACCATTTCTTTTCATATAATGTTGATGAAGGGATAAATATTGGCTTGGACAATAAGTTTAACTCTCCTGCTGCTTTTCAAATACAATTTGATCAATAACATCTCTAAGTAATGAGGCAGACAGGCACTAGTTTAACATCTCATCGAAAAGGTTATCACCTCCCGCAGCACAGTGAGCACTCAATGTAGCACTGTTGTATCAGCCTTGAATTTTTTTTTGTCTCAAAACCTGGGGTGGAACATGAACAGTGAACGTTCTGCTTTAGAAGCAGGAAATCACCAACCAAATTATGTTTGTCACTGAAAACTGCACCTCACCATGAGTCATAGTGGAAGAAGAGGAAACTGGAGATAATAAGAAAGCAATCATTCTTAATTGCTTTTCAGGTGCATTCAAATTGTTTAGTGAGCCAGATTTTAAATATAAATGCAGCCTGAGCACTTTGTACTTGGATACGATCATTCTACTGTTTAGACTGCTCCAAAGCAGCTGTCAGAGTCACTACATGGCCAATTAAACAAGATGTGCTGTTTTTTGGATGAGTTTTGCCTTGGCTGGTGACTTGAAATACAGCTGAGTCAATCAGCAAAGAAAATGACCAAGGGTAAGCCAGCAAAAGCTAGAGACAAGTACACATCCCTCCTTTCCTTAAACACTGCCAGTCAACTCCAAAATGTGTACAGTTGTTAATGCTATGACCAACCCTTTACTCTCTGATCTACTAATATTCTACAACAGACGTGAATGGCCTTTGTGTCGACCCTGTCTTTCATTCTTTGAACTCCTGCAACTCCATATTTCTCACAAAGTCATTCAAACTCATTTCTATGACTAACCTTCTGCTGCCACTTCTCCACAAGGGCTTGACAACCGAGTCACTCGTATTTTTTTTCTGAATCACTTTGGAATGCTGATCAGCACAAACTCTTCTTATTTATTAACTCCTTGGGATATGAGAATCGCTGGCAAACCATCCCTCATTGCCGTGAAGAAGGTGATGATGAGTTACCTTCTTGAACCACTGCATTCCAGAATACTGTTAGGGAGGCAGATCAGCAGCACTGAAGAAACATGAAATAAATGGGAAAACAACTTGAATCCAAGTCAGGATGGTGAGGGTAACTTGCTGCTGGAGGGGTTCCATTATTTTGTTGACCATTCCCTTCTATATGGTAGTGAGCATAGACTTAGAAGTTGCATTTGGAGGTGACGGGGAGCAGATTCGATGGGCTGAATGCTCATATATGTTATAGTTTAATAGTCATGGTGGGAAAAATAGAAGAGCTGGATATTATTTAAATGGAAAAAGACTGCAGAATGGCTGTGGGTCTAGTTTAGGAAAATGGGTGTAATATATAGTATTTTTAGCAGTACAACCTCTTCTGTACTGTATGTTTCCATGATTCAATGAAAGCTGTAGCACTGGGGGATTTGGTAATCCTTGTTTTAAACCACAAAAATCTAGTATCCACGTTCAGTGGCCTTCTCTTCAAAGGAAATGGCGTATAAAAATAAGTAGGTTTTGTTAATGCCATACAAGTTGTTAGAGTACACCTGGAATACTGTAATCAGTTTTGGTCTCCTTATCTAAAGAAAGATATATGAGCATTGAAGGCAATCTAGAGAAGGCCTACGAGGTTGATCTTCTTAGGGATATCCTAATGAAGAGAAATTGAGTAGGTTAGGCTTGTACTCACTGGCGTTTAACAGGTTGAGAGAAAACCTTACTGAAACTCAAGATTCTTAGAGGGTTTGACAGGCTAGATGATGAAAAGTTGTTTCGCGTTGTGGAAAAGCCTAGGACCAGAGGACATAATCTCGGAGTAAGTGGTCACAAAGTTAGAATAGAGATGAGGACAAATTTCTTCTCTCAGAGGGTGGCGAATCAATGAAATTCTATACCACAGAGGGCAGCAGAAGCTGTGTGGTTGTATATTCATAGCTGAGATGGACAAGTGTGTAACCAGTAAGAGAATCAACATTTCGTGGGGAAAGTAGAGTTGAGGATTACCTGATCAACCTTGATCTCACAGAATGGTGGAGCAGACAGGATGGGCTGAATGGCCTACTTCCCCTTCCACATCATGTTGTCTAAATCTCTTCCTCTTGCCACCTTCTTCACCAAGACCTCTAGTGTTGCATTGGAAAGCTTGGAGCCCACATAGTCCCATGTTGTGCCATTCTTCACTGTTTCTTCACTCAGATTCACTTATGGGTGTTTGCTAGCATTTGCTTCAGTCACAATGCATCTACCTTTAAGGCGTGCTGACTAATTTCAGCAGTTCAGCCTGCTGGCAATGATACCAGCAAGTTACAACTTATGGACCGTCATTGATGTGGCCAGATTATAAACAACACTGTTACCACTGTCTGAACACAAACATCATTAAAAGAAACAGACAGCACAAATCTTTTGTGCTGCCTGCATGATACCAATGGACATGGACTAGATATGCATTGCAATCACCCCAATGATGTAAATTAGAAAAGAGGACAACTAAAACATCCCAAGAGGAATGTGTATCAGAAGTGTGAAATTGAAATTATATTAATTTGAAAATATTCATGTCATAGATTGATCCCTTGTGCTGCTTCTAAAATACTTGAGCTGAAAGTATAATGAGACCATGCCTGTATCTTATAGGTTAACTACATTAACGTTGTGTCTAAGAGTCAGTATTCTGTGTCGACTGTCATGGCTTTCACAAAATACTATGCTTTCAATACTTTCATTGAGTGTTTTGGTAATAGTTGAGTGTACATCTCAATTCTTACCATTCCAGAAAGGCATGAAATAATAACACAACTGCAGAATTAGAATGTTGCATGCATTTCCTTTTGAAATAATTGATGATACACCTACTTCTTCTTCCTCACCCCGGTATCTCCTCTTCCTTCCTCTTTTTGTTCAGAGTTTGAGGCAAAAGCTGCACAGTTTTGATTTAAATAAACTGTCATTCGCCTTGCTGCATCTGGAGAAATTGTGTGAATGGTAAATGACAGTAAATTCATGCATGTAGAAAAAGAAATGTTGTTAAGTTCTTCATTCCTACATCTCAGTTTAAAAATGGGGCCCATACCTTTTAATGCCTCAATCTATAGTATTCAGTAATTCCCCATTACTTTCCCCATGGTAATGCCTTGGCCAATCAGAGTCAAATTACTAAACATACAACACTGCTTTTCTCTCATGCCATTAATTCCTATGACCATTTAAAATTTGGCATTCTCTTGTCAGAAATAGTGCAAGTCTAAAATCATTAGTTAATCTTTAATTAATTACCACAATTTTTGAATGATCAGATGACTAAGTATCATTTGGTATTATTTACCTAGACCAGAGGATGTCCACTTCAGTTCCCAGGTCAGGATTGTCATAGAATAGAATCCCTACAGTGTGGAAGTAGGCCATTTAGCCCATTGAGCCCACACTAACCTGCCAAAGAACAACGCATCCCCAAATCCAAGCTTTCCCTGTAACACTGCATTTTCCATGGCTAATCCATGTACCCTGCACATACTGGACATTATGGACAATTTAGCATGGCCAATCCACCTTATCTGCGCAAATTTGAGCTGTAGGAGGAAACCAGAGCACCTGGAGGAAACCCACACAGACCGTGCAAACAGAATTGCTGCAGGATTACAGAAGAAGCCCAGAGAAGAACAAGTGAAGGTGTTTCTTTATTCTGTACATCCTGCAGAAGATCATATTTTAAAATGTAAGAAATTAGACAGATATATTTGATGATATTGTAAGAGTGCTGACAATTATATTGCATCAATTACCAATCATTTAGTGAAGAGAACAAGAATTAATCGCAGAATCGCAGGAAAAAAAACTATTGATAATTGTATTAAAAACCTTGACACATTTGCAGAGTTTTGTGATTATGGTGATTTACAGCAAGAACTAATTCAAGATGAAATTATCACTGAATTTCTACTCCATTTCTTTTGGATATGCTACAATTAAAAGAGGACCTCACATTGAAAACACTATCCAGATTCTGATGAAAGTTGAAATCCAAAACAGCACATGAGAATGATGGGAACCGAAATTCACGCGCAAAGTAGTTAACATCTTAGAGCAAGCATCTTTAGAAGAAAGCCCAGACTTTGAGGAGGTACTTGGGATGAACTGCCAGAGGAGGGGGTAGATGCAAGGACAGTTAAAACATAGGTGGTATGGTGGCTCAGTGGTTAGCACTGTTACCTCAGAGCGTCAGGGACCCAGGTTCAATTTCACCCATAGACGGCCATCTGTGTGGAGCTAGTACATTCTCCCTGTGTCTGTGCGGGTTTCCTCCGAGTGCTCTGGATTCCTCCCACAGTCCAAAGATGTGCAGGTCAGGTGGATTAGCCGTGGGAGGTGTAGAGTTGCAAGGATGGGGTGGGGTGCTCTTCGGAAGATCGGTATGGACTTGTTGGGTTACTTCACTGTAGTGATTCTAGGATTTAAAAGACACTTGGACAGGTACATGATTAGGAAAGGTTCAGAGGGACACGGGCCATGTACAGGCACGTGGGAATAGTTTAGTTTGGGAAACTTAGTTGGCATGGACAAGTTGGACCGAAGGGTCAATTTCTATGCTGTGTGCTCCTATAATTGTATGAAAATATTCCAGTTTAGGAAATGTGAATATTTGTTAGAAATAAAGCTCTTTGCTTGAAGAAAATGAAATAATAATATTTAATAATCCATGGGGTGGGTACGGTAGTTGGTGATAGTACAGCTTTGAAGGATGTTAACATAATCTTTGAGGTTTCTTGGTTACTGCTGCACAGAAAAAGCAACAAACAGCTTGTTGTTGTGAAAAGAAGCACGTTTCACTCGTAACATCATCTACTAAGTTCAAGAACTCACAGAGAAAACAGTATTTTCAAGAAAGAATATCATAAACTATTATCCTGAACTGACACCCGAGCATCACCAAATGCAAGACTACTGGTTAGTCATAGAGTCATACAGATGTACAGCATGGAAACAGATCCTTCGCTCCAACTTGTCCACGCCGACCAGATATCCCAACCCAATCTAGTCCCACCTGCCAGCACCCGGCCCATATCCCCCCAAACCCTTCCTATTTATATACCCATCCGGATGCCTTTTAAATGTTGCATTGTACGAGCCTCCACGACTTCCTCTAGCAGCTCATTCCATATACATACCACCGTCCGTGTGCAAAAGTTACCCCTTAGGTCTCTTTTATATCTTTCCTCTCTCACCCTAAACCTATGCCCTCGAGTTTTGGACTCCCCACCACAGGGATAAGACTTTGTCTATTTATCCTATCCATGCCCCTCATGATTTTATTAACCTCTACAAGGTCACCCCTCAGCCTCCAATGCTCCAGGGAAAACAGTGTCGGCCTATTCAATCTCTCCCTACATTTCAAACCCTCCAACCCTGGCAACATCCTTGTAAGTCTTTTCTGAAACCTTTCAAGTTTCACAACATGTTTCCGATAGGAAGGAGACCAGAATTGCATGCAATATTCCAACAGTGGACTAACCAATGTCCTGTACAACTGCAACATGACCTCCCAACTCCTGTACTCAATACTCTGACCAATAAAGGAAAGCATACCAAAGGTCTTCTTCACTATCCTATCTAACTGCGACTCCACTTTCAAGGAGCTATGAACCTGCACTCCAAGGTTGAACTTTTGTGTGGTGGAGAGGAACCATTAAATAGGTAGAAGAACTCATAATTAATTAATGTCAGGCATGTGCTATACGTAACCAGGAAAAAAGGGAACCCCTGATTTCTCCTATGTTTCCCATAAGACCATTAGACCACATAAGGACTGACTTGATATGTTACCAGGACTTTCTTATCTAACAGTGGTCAATTGCTCTTGACGGATTGAAGTAAAGAAATTACACTCCACCACAATGGACACAGTCATCAAAGTCTTCCATTAAATGTTTGTCACTTACAGGATTGGACACATGCTTACAACATATATATCCACATAATGGACCACAATTTGCCAATGACAGATTTGAAAATTTTGTGACTGTGTCAGAGTTCCAACATATTACTACTTCACCAAGATATCCTCTGTTGAATGGAAAAGCTGAATGTGAATTACAAACAGTAAAAGAGTCTGAAAGAATAACATGCATTTCTTCAATGCTTTACTAAATTACCATTCCACTGTACTCTAATCGTCTTTTCACCATCTGAACGACATAAGAACATGTAGGCCATTCAGCCCCTCAATCGTGTTCTGCCTTTCAATGAAATCATGGCTGACTTGTGCCCTAACTTCATATTCCTTAATACTTTTTTTAAACAAAAATTATCAATCTCAGATTTACAATTAACAACTGATCTAGTATCAATTGCCGTTTGTAGAAGAGAGATCCAAATATCTGCACCCTTTGTGCGTAGAAATGCTTCCTGATATCTCTCCTGATCAAACTGGCTCTAATTTTTAAACTAAGCCTCCTCATTCCAGAATTTTCAATCAGTAGAAATTGTTTATATTTACCTTGTCTTTTCCTCTAATTATCTTGAATACTTTGATCAGATCACCCTTAACTTTCAAAATTCTAGAAAAAAACAAACCTCCAGAGTATAATCTCGCTTAATAACCTAACCCCAGAAATCTAGGTAATATTCTTGTAAACCTACATTGTACTCCCTCCAAGGCCGATGTATGATGTACTCCTTCCAAGGTTAATATATCCTTAAGGTGTGGTGCCCAGATCTGATCCCAATTACTCCAAATGATGTTCAACTACTAAACTTTAGCTCATTATCTTTCCAAAGCAATTCCACAAATGAGCCGCATGGATTTAAACAATGCTTTTCAGAAAAAGTATATTTTGTCAGTAATAAATAACTAACTCCAGCATTTTTTCACCAGAACATTGCTCAATCTGGAAAAAAAACATCAAAAAGTGTCGTTCAAGGATCTCAACAGGAATCACATTCATGCAATACATTCAAAGTCAATAATGTTTGCACCTCATTCACACATGAGAAGGAATGGTGCATTGAAATCGCAGACACGTTGTCTCATTAAAGAATTATAACTCATCACTATTTCCGTAGGATGAATGGCAGTTTTTTGAAGGCAATTAAGGAAGGAATATGAATGCAGGCCTTGCCAGAGATATTCATTTCCTGTGAATGAATAAAAACAAATTTGGAAAATATATTCCACTTGCAAAATATAAACTAGTAGAGAATAATGTGAGATGGGAATAGTGAAGACATTAAGTACCTGTGCAGAACAATTGTGCAAAGGAATGGCCAATTCCTTGCAACTATTGGTCTTCTGTATTTGGAACTAAGAAAATCTACAATGATGGAGATTTCAGAATTTGTCCTCTTGACATAGATTGCATTACCAAAAATATGAGTTTAATTTGAAAAATATTCAGCTTGCAATTTTTATCACCGTAATTGAAACAAAACCACTTCAACTTGTTCTCATCAATTCATCTTGAATAAATTCCAAGCAAAAGTGATTGTGACTTAAATGATTTAACATGATAAATTTGCAGTGGTGAATGAAAAAGGAGATTCAAAGTTGAAATGATCAAATTTTGTAATGGAACACAATAGTCCTATTAAACAAAATAAGGAATGCAACAGGCTACAGCTGGATAAGAGAGTAATCTAGAAATTCACTTGGGTATCATTGGAGTCAGACAGTATTTTGGTGGAACTTCAATGACCTGTGGTAAATATATCTAATCATTCGTTTTTTTTTAAATGCACAGACGATTTGCTTAAGTGCTCATCTTTTTTTTTGAGTAATTTAAAGACAGTTAGAGAAGGAACATTACCTGTAATGAATAAAGGCTATCAAAGCTGGAATACTTTTTGTAAGTTCTGTGGATTCTAAAACCTGCCCATTTAATACTGTAACCGTGCAACTACCTGTACAATTCAAGCAAGCTAAAAACCTGTAGCATGCATGTAGATTCATTCAAGAAAGCAAGCTTGGATCGATGCTGAAAGATTCCATATGGCCAAAGGCAATCCAGGCCAAACTGCTTACAATACCAATTCTGAAATTGGTTGGTCTATGAACAATATAAAATGTGCAGCCTGCATTTTGTGTAAATTGTTTTCTTTTGTTTTCCTGAATTACTTGGTCATATCCATCAATTGATAATGAATGTCCCAGCATGTTTTATTCTGAGCCAGACAAATTTGACAGCAGCTTAAAGATATGCAGTGAAATTTGAAGTACCCCATTCCAGTGTAAACCATGTTACAATATTTATTACTCAGCAATGTAAGTGCTTATTTTTCTTCACTGATAGGACCCCATAAAGTAATGACTTCTTGAATTGTATAGTTTACTACACTGGGAAAAGAAAAGAGACATTTGACAAATAAACTGGTAAAGCTGAATGGTGAACAAAATATAGGATGAACCATGAAATAAGAAGATAACTTCTAAACCTATTGAGGTCCATTTTTATTTCAATTCACAAAGCTTTCTCAAAGAATGATGTCAACCCTCATCCTAAACCAGTTCAAAGCAGCCATCCAGCACCTTTCCACTAACTTTCACATGCACATGCAGGTATTAATCGTTTATAGTACAAATTCATAGTTGAACGCTTTGAAAATTGACTCTCACATGTAAATTCAATTATTTTAACATCTTGTCTCCATTTTACACCCATTTTGACCATGCTTTGAGGTTCTCATCCATTGAGGAAGCATATTGCAATGACAGGAGGAAGGTGATATATCCATTATTTCATTATGCACATAGTAAGTAAAGGTTTAAATAGTTCTTAAGACTGAACAGTGTCACTATTCTTCTGCAAACATAAAAAATACTGATATAATGAAACGTGTATCCTCAATCCTTAAAATCCTCACCGGATAGGGAGATGTTACCACTGAAGAGAATTCCTGTTGACATTTCTTCATTGCTCAAAGTGTGTAAAATACCTAACTTCAGAAAAAATTAGTTAGTTAGTTCAGAGCAATAGTGAAGCTAAGTATGAGCTGTGGCGAGACTATCAATATACTTAAAAAGGACACATTTGTGATTTTGCTGTCTCAATTACACCAAGAGTGGATATCCCTATTTTGCCTAGAAAACCTCTGTGTTTCTGTGCTGAACCTAAGGGCAAAATCTTGTAGGGGTTGAATGATGTGATTATGATGGGTCCAGTGAGATCTATCTTGATGTCAGAAAAGAATAGTTGGATTTTCCAACTAAGCTCCAGGTGCAAAATGAGATTCTTGTTAGGCAGCTGTGAGTTGCCTACTAATGGAGATTATCTCTTCTTAACAGCTTCATCAGCACAGAATCCCACCTCATTCAGATGCATTTTCTTGCCATCCTCCCTGAGGAAACTAGATGTTGAAAAATCCTGGCATGAAAGTCTGAGCAGGTACTTGGATATTGCAGACCAACAATTTGGACACCCAGCAATCATATCTCAGGACATGTTCCAAGGCACCAGTCATAAACATCCTTCATTCCTAAACAGTGGAGTCTAACAACTGTCAAACACTCCGAGCCCTCATGACACCCCTCTGTTTCACAATGCTGAGATTCAACGCTAATGCCAGGAAACTTTGCGCACAGATACCCTTCTCGCACAGTGGATCAGGCCACCTCTCAGGACATATACTCACTCTCTATGTGCTCACTGACTTTGAGCCTATCTGGATCTTCACAGCATCCCCTCAGGACCTTGCCTTTTTTTAAGTTGCCCCTTCAGCCCCGGAGATACCAGGCTCACAGTATAGCCTTACCTTGCTTGTTAGTGCAGGCAGAATGCCAAACTTGTCACGACTGGCAGCAGACATCAATCAAGTCAAGAGAGACAGCTTTCAGTGGAAATCCTGGTACAAAAAGACAAGGGCAGAATTAGATACCAATTCATGAGCTTGAATACATTCAGTTTGCCTTTTGGGTCAGTGAGGGACAGAACTTGTCCTAGTAAGGAGCTGAATATGAAACAACCCATTATTCGTCTTAACTCTTTCTCTCCAACTGTGGAAAGTCCTGTCTTTTTCCTGGAATGATAGAAAGGGAGGGATTGAGTGTGGGTGGTTGGCACAACTTTTAGTTCAGGTGGGTGTGAAGTGGTGGGCTGCGCCAAGTGTGTGAGTAGACAATGCCCATAATATGCAGCGTTGGTGATGTTAGGTTTTGAAGTGGATGAGGGCGACTGATGTTGCGTGCAGTCGTGGGAGTTTTTAGAATTACTGCCGACCTTGGGGCATAGGTGGACGCTCAGTGTTGCTTGGAAAGAAGTTTCACAATTGTAACCAGTGACAATAAAGGGGCAATGCTTTAACTCCAAGTCATGATGACATGTGTATTGGAAAGAAACTTGAAGATGATGGCTTTCTCATGCACCTGCAGCTCTTAGCCTTCTAAGTGAAAGAGATCCTGGGTTTGGAAGGTGCTTTTGAAGGAGCCTTGTTGATTTGCGGCATCTGATACATGGTGGACACGGCTGACACTATACGTTGGTGGTGAAGAGAGTGAATTTTGAGGCTAAAATGACTTGGATGAGGAAAGGGAGTGCACTTTAGCAAGCTTACAGATGGAACAAAAATGAAGTCGAATACTAAGGATGACACAAAGAGTCTGCAGAGTGATGTTGACAGGGTTAACAAGGGGGCAAACACTTGGCAGATGGAATGTAGAGTGGAAAATAAGAGGTCATGCACTTTGGCAGAAAGAACAGAGAAAATGAATAATATAGAAATAGAGAAAGGCTACTGAAAACTATAGTACAGAAGGGCTCCTTGTGCATGAACCAGAAAAAGGTATTGGTAAAGATCAATGCGTCATATGGAAGGCAAATGGAATGTTGGCTTTTATTTCAAAGAGAATGGAGTATAAAAATAAGTAGGTTTTGCTAATACTATACAAGGCACTATTCAGACTACAGCAGGGACATTAGGAATAGTTTTGATGCCATTATCTAAGAAAAGATGTACTGCTGTTGGAGGCAGTTTAGAGAAGGTGAACTAGGTTGCTGCAGGATGCGGAGGAGCTGTCTTATTTGGAGAGTTTTTTAAAATAATCATTCACAGGATGTGGATTTCACCGGCTAGACCAACATTTATTACCCATCTCAATTGTCCTGAGGACTGTTTAAAAATAGTCCACATTACTTGTATGGAACAAACTTGGTAGAAGCAGGTTCAATTGCAACAATTAAAATACATCTGGGTGGCTACCTGAATAGGAAAGATTTAGAGAGATATGGGCCAAATGCTGGTAAATGAGACTACATCCATTTAGGATTTCTGGTCAGCGCAGATGAGTTGGACAGCTCTCTTCAATATTCATACAGTTATAGAGCTGTACAGCACGAAAACAGACTCCTTGGTCCAATTTGTCCATGTTAAACAGATATTCTATATTAATATGTGAGCATTTTGCCTATATCCCTCTAAACCCTTCCTATTCATATATCTATCCAGCTGCCTTTTAAATGTTGCCATTGAACCAGCCTTCACCACTTCCTCTGGCAGCAGATTCCATACATGAATCACCCTCTGTGTGAAAAAGTTGTCCCTTAGGCCCCTTTTATATCTCCCCTTCTCACCTGAAACTCATAGCCTCTAGCTTTTGATTCCATCATCCTGGGGAACAGACCTTGACTATTCAGCCTGCCCATGACACTCATGATTTTATAAACTTTTATAAGGTCATCCCTCAGCCTCCGACGCTCCAGAAAAAATATCCTCAGCTTATTCAGCGTCTCTCTATAGCTCAAACCCTCCAACCCTGGCAATATCCTGAACCCTTTCAAGTTTCACAACATCTTCTCTTTAGTAGAGAGACTAGAACTGCGCACAGTATTTCAAAAGAGCCTCACCAATGTCCTATACAGCTGCAACATGACCGCCCAACTCGTATACTCTTTTCACATCTCTTGTTTATTCTTTATGGAGTCTAAAATGCTTAATAAAAGCTGTTCATTGCCATGGATCACCCTTATGAACTATTGGTTTGCCCTAATAACAGTGCAAAGATCACCTCCTTGATCCAATTGTGAACTCTATACTGTAGTGGATCCGAATTGGTTTAGCTCAGTTGGCTGGATTGTTGGTTTACTGAGCAGTGTGATGTAACAGCTTGTGTCCAATTCCCATCACCAGTTTGAGGTTACCATGAAGGACTCTCCTTCTCAACCTCTCCCCTCATCTGAGGTCTGGTGGCCCTCAGGTTATGTCACCATCAGTCACTTCTCTCTCTAATGAGAGATCAGCTTCTATGGTCTGGTTAGACCAGGGCGACACAACAACGGTGGCACAGTGGTTAGCACTGCTGCCTCACAGCGCCAGGGACCTGGGTTCGATTCCCGCCTCAGGCGACTGACTGTGTGGAGTTTGCACGTTCTCCCCGTGTCTGCGTGGGTTTCCTCCGGGTGCTCCGGTTTCCTCCCACAGTCCAAAGATGTGCGGTGAATTCAGGTGACTTGGCCATGCTAAATTGCCCGTAGTGTTAGGTTAGGGGTATGGGTGGGTTGCGCTTCGGCGGGTCGGTGTGGACTTGTTGGGCCGAAGGGCCTGTTTCCACACTGTAAGTAATCTAAAAAAAAACAACCTAAGAATCAAGTTGGTCAGATGGCTGCTCAGGGATATGAGTCCCTCCCTTCTAAATAGCTCACCAGACTTGAGTGCCTCAGTTTGAATCCTACTGTGGTAGCTGACCCTCATATCTATTAGTGAGGGAAACCTGTTGTCTTTGCCCAGTCTGGCCTACATGTGGCTCTGGACTCACAACATTGTGGTGGACTATTAACTACCCTCTAGGCACTTAGGGATAGGCAATCCTGAAATGGGAATTTAACAACATCCACATCCTATAAGTCAATTAAATAAAAGTCTTTACACCTCCAGGAGAATTATCATATACAAGAATGGATTCCTAAAACAAAGGTTCACATGCCTCAATGAATTGGACGTAGACAGACAGGAGGCTGGAAGAGCACAGCAAGCCAGGCAACATCAGGAGGTAGAGAAGTCAATGTTTTGGGTGTAACCTTTCTTCAGGACTAGGGGTGGGTGTGGGGTGAGTTGCAGACAAAGAGGGTGGCAGGGGCAGGGTGGTGAAGTGAGGATAGGTGAAGACAAGCACTATGCCCCAACTCTTCCTCCCTCTGTCACCCAGACAACCCTCCATTCCCTGTTTCACTGCTCTAAACCCCACCAACAATAAAGACAGAGTCCCTCTTGTCCTCACCTACCACCCCACCAGTTTCCGCATCCAAAACATCATCCTTAAACAATTGCACCAACTCCAACTCGACCCCACCATCAAGAACATCTTCCCTTCCCCACCCATCTTTGCCTTTGCCAATCCTTGATTTGCACCACTCTCCCCACCAACGAACCTCCAGGTACCTTCCACTGCAAACAGAAAAGATGCAAAACCTGCCAACACACCACTCCCCTCAGCTCCATTCAGGGCCCCACACAGTCCTTCTTGGTAAGACAGAGGTTCAACTGCATCTCTTCCAACTGTACAGTTTATTGTATCCAGTGCTCATGAAGTGGTCTTCTCTACATCGGGGAGACTGAACGTAAACATAGGGCCCACAGGGGCCAAATGGACATCCCATTTTAATTCCCCCTCCCACTTCCTTTCCAACATGACCATCCTTGAACTCCCCCATTGCCATAATGAACTGAACTACAAGTTGGAGGAACAATACCTCATCTTCCACCCAGGCAGCCTACAGCCCACAGGACTCAACCTTGAGTTCTCCAATTTCAAATAACCTCCCTTACCATCGCCGGACTCCCTTCCCAGCTTCTCCCCCTCTCTTCCACTCCTCCCTGTCACCAACTGGATTCATTCCTACCATTGACCAAACAGGTTGTACCCTCTACCTGTCTTCACCTATCCCCACTTCACCACCCTGCCCCTGCCGCCTCCCCCTTTATCTGGAGCTCACCCTACATCCAGCCCCAGTCCTGAAGAAGGGTTACACCCAAAACATTGACTTCTCCACCTCCTGAGGCTGCCTGTCTACTTTGGATTCCAGAATCTGCAGTTTTTTTGTCTCGAATCAATGAATTGGACAGCTCTCTTCAACTTTCTCTGTAAAAGCCCTTCACATTTTAACTGTCCCACTTTGCCTGTTACAAGTAGAAACTCAAAATAAAACTGAGGCACAGAATTACAGACCCATCAGCATCTTTAAAAGTACTGACATGATACAACATGACCTGTGGAGCAATGCATTTTCTTCCAAATGATCATGAGTCAGGTCTATTCTAACTTGAGCAACTTCACTTAATTCTGTTCCTCGGATGCTGCCTGACCTGCTGCGCTTTTCCAGCACTACTTTAATCTTTACTTACTCAGGGCTGAACATAAGGTAGAGGAGGAAAAGGAAGTCATTCAATTTTAATGACCCAGCCTCAGCAGTCCTCTGTGGGTAAAGGTTTCACTACCTTCTGAAAGAAGAAATTCCTCCTCAAAGAGCTGTAGAGTCATAGAGATGTATAGCATTGAAACAGACCCTTCGGTCCAACCAGATATTCTAACCTAATTTAGTCCCATTTGCCAGCACTCAGTTCACATCCCTCCGAACCCATCCTATTCATATACCCATCTAGATGCCTTTTAAATGCTGAATCGTACCAGCCTCCAAAAGTTTATCTGGCAGGTCATTCCATACACACACCACCCACTGTCTGAAAAAGTTGCCCCTTATGTCTCTTTTATATATTTCCTCTCCCACCCTAAACCTATTCCCTCATGTTCTCCACCACCCCAGTGAAAATACTTTGTCTACTTATTCTATCCATGCCCCTCATGATTTTGTAAACCTCTCTAAGGTCACCCCTCAGCTCCAGGGAAAACAGCTCTAGCCTACTCAACCTCTCCCAATAGCTCAAATCCTCCAAACCCAGCAACATCCTTGTAAATCTTTTCTGAACCCTTTCAAGTTTCAAAACATCCTTCCGATAGGAAGGAGATCAGAATTGCATGCAATATTCCAAAGTGGCTTAACCAATGTTCTGCAGTGCTGCAATATGACCTCACAACCCAAATAGTCAATACTCTGACCAATAAAGGAAAGCATACCAAACGCCTTCTTTACTATTCTATCTACATATGACTCCACTTTCAAGGAACTATGAACCTGCACTCCAAGGTCCCTTTGTTCAGCAACACTCCCTAGGACCTTACCATTAAGTGTATAAGTCCTGCTAAAATTCGCTTTCCCAAGATGCAGCACCTCGCATTTACCTAAATTAAATTCCATCTGTCACTCCTCAGCCCATTGGCCATCTGATCAACATCCCATTATAATCTGAGGTAACCTTTTTCACTGTCCACTACACCTTCAATTTTGGTGTCATCTGCAAACTTATGAACTATACGTCCTATGTACATATCCAAATCATTTATATGAATGATGAAAAACAGTGGACCCAGATCCTTGTGGTCACAGGCCTCCAGTCCAAAGAGCAACCCTCCACCACCACCCTCTCTCTTCTACCCTCGAGCCAGTTCTGTGTCCAAATGGTTAGTCCTCCTTGTATTCCATGAGACCTAACCTTACTAATTAATTTCCCATGAGGAACCTTGTCGAACATCTTACTGAAGTCTTAACCCCATTTACCAAAGTTATGTCCCCTTTTTCCCGATTAAGTATCCTCCTACTGCCTTAATGCTCTTCTAAGGATTCACCTGATCTCTCCTGTCTATACCTGTCATAGGCTCCCTTCTTTATCTTAACCAAAATCTCAATTTCTCCAGTCATCCAGCATTCCCTACACCTACCAGCCTTTCCTTTCACACTAACAGGAATATACAGTCTCTGGACTCTAGTTATCACAATTGTGAAGGCTTCCCATTTTTCAGTCGTCCCTCTACCTGCAAACAGCTGCTTCCAATCAGCTTGTAAAAGATTTTGCCAAATACCATCAAAATTATCCTTCCTCCAATTTAGAGCTTCAACTTTTAGATCTGGGCCACCCTTTTCCATGACTATTTTAAAGCCAATAGAATTATGGTCGTTGGCCCCAAGGTACTCCCCCATTGATACCTCAGACACCTGCACTGCCTCATTTCCCAAGACTAGTTCAAGTTTTGCATCTTGGCTAAAGTGAGGATTGCAGATGCTGGAGATTAGAGTCGAGAGTGTAGTGCTGGTAAAGCACTACAGGTCAGGCAGCATCTGAGGAGCAGGAAAATCGTCGTTTCAGGCAAAAGTCCTTCATCAGGAATGAGACTGGGAGCCTTGGGGGTGAAGAGGCAAATGGGGGGGGTGCGGGGAAGGTAGCTGAGAGTACAATGGATGAATGGAAGTGGGGGTAAAGGTGATAGGTCGGAGAGAAGGGTGGAGCGGACAGGTGGGAAGGAAGATGGACAGCCGAGACAGGTCATGAGGATGGTGCTGAGCTAGAAGGTTGGAACTGAGGTAAGGTGGAGGAGGGAAAATGAGGAAACTGGTGAAAACCACATTGATGCCATGGGTTTAGAGAGTCTCAAGGCGGAAGATGAGGCGTTCTTCCTCCAGGCATCGGGTGGCAAGGGAGTGGCGGTGGAGGAGGCCCAGAACCTGCATGCCCTCAGCAGAGTGGGAGGGGGAGTTGAAATGTTCAGCCACAGAGCAGTTGGATTGGTTGGTGCGGGTGTCCCTGAGATGTTCTCTGAAACATTCTGACATTAGGTGTCCTGACTCCCCAATGTAGAGGACGCCACATCGGGAACAATGGATACAATAAATGACATGTGTGGAAGTGCAAGTAAAACTTTGATGGATGTGGAAGGCTCCTTTGGGGCCTTGGACAGTAGAGAGGAAGGGAGGTATGAGCACAGGTTTTGAAATTCCTGCAGTGGCAGGGGATGGTGCTGGGAGGAGAGGGCATGGGGGCATGGACCTGATGAGGTAGTCGCAGAAGGAATGGTCTTGACAGAAGGAGTGGAGGGAAATCTATCTCTGGTGGAGGGGTCCATTTGTCGGTGTGGGAAATGGCAGAATCTGGTTCAATATATACAGAGGTTGGTAAGGTGGAAGGTGAGGACCAGGAGGGTACTGTCCTTGTTGATTTGGAGGGATGGGCTTTGAAGGCGGAGGTGCAGGAAGTGGATGAAATGGGCTAGAGGGCATCATCAACAACTTGGGAGGAGAAATTTCAGTCTTTAAAGAAGGAGGCCATCTTGTGTGTTCTGTGGTGCAACTGTTCCTACTGGGAGCAGATGTGGCGGAGGTGGAGGAATTAGGAATAAGGGAAAGCATGTTTGCAGGAGGTAGGGTGGGAGGAGGTGTAATCCGCATTGCTGTGGGTAGATTTGCATCTTCTCTCGTATGTACGTCCACATACTGAATCAGAAAAATTTCTTGTGCACACTTAACAAATTCCTCTCCATCTAAACCCTGAACACTATGGCAGTCCCAGTCTATGTCCATTTCTGTTTTTCAGTGGTAGCAGCAGCTCGAAGGGCGGGAGCTTGGACCAGGGGCTTGCCGGGAGCAGAGAGTCACTGATTTGAGCTTTTATATTTGTCATCAGAGAGCAGAGGTTTCTGGGAAAGAAGGGACATTTTCTATTTCCATCCAGCGTCATAAGTGAATGTTTTCTAAACCTGAGACCCTACCTTTGTAGGGTCACCCACCCTACCATCTCCTGCAACCTTAAACACCAGGGACACATCAGCTAAGCTTCTCTTTTTTACATTGTGATAAAGGGACTAGTAGTGATGGCAGTACAGGACGAGCAATGTTCCTCCTACAGCGGGAGCTGGATGAACTTCGGATCAGTCGGGAGGCAGAGGCTGTGATAGATAAGAGTTACAGGGAAGCAGTTACTCCTGGGCACGAAGAAAGCTGGGTGACTCTACGAAGGGGGAAAATACAGTGAAAGGATTCCCTGTGGTCATTACCCTGAAAAACATGTATACTATTATGGATACTGTTGGGGAATTGATTTATCAGGGGTGTGTAGTGGGGTCCAGGTCTCTGGCACAGAGCCTGCCCCTATTGCACAGAAGGGAAGGAGGGAAAGGAGGAGCGTGTTAGTCATTGAGGACTCAATACTTAGAGGTTCAGATATAAGATTTGTTGAGAACGAACAAGATTCTGGGTTGGTGTGTTGCCTCCCAGGTGCCAGGGTCTGTGATGTCTCTGATTGTATCTTTGGGGTCCTCAAGAGAGAGGGTGACCAGCTCCAAGTTGTGGTCCACATAGGTACTAACAACATAGGTAGAAAGAGGGATAGGGATATGAAGCAGGATTTCAGGGAGCTAGGGTGGAAGCTGTGACCTAGAACGAACAGAGTTGTCATCTCTGTTTGTTACCCGTGCCACGTGATAGCAAGGCAAGGAATAGGGAGAGATATCAGCTGAATACGTGGCTGCAGGGATGGTGCAGAAGGGATGGTTTCAGGTACTTGGATAATTGGGGCTCATTCTGGGGAAGATAGGACTTGTACAAACAGGACAGTCTTCATTTGAACCAGACGGGTACTAATATCCTGGGTGGAAAATTTGCAGGTGCTATTGGGTGATTTTAAACTAGCTCAGCAGGGGGATGGGAACCTGAGGTGTAGTTCCAGCACACAGGAGGAAGAGAGGAGGGCATGATTCTGTCAAGGACAGATTGTGTCTCACAAACCTTATTGAGTTTCTTGAGAAGGTGACCAAGCATGTAGATGAGGGTAGGGCAGTTGACGTGGTATACATGGACTTCAGTAAAGCCTTTGATAAGGTTCCACATGGTAGGCTGTTGGAGAAAATGCAGAGGCATCGGACTGAGGGTGATTTAGCAGTTTGAATTAAAAGCTGGCATTCTGAAAGAAGGCAGTGAATGTTGGAAAATATTCAGCCTGGAGTCCGGTTACTTGTGGTGTTCCACAGGATGTGTTTTGGGACCACTGCTGTTTGTCATTTTTATAAATGACTTAGACGCAGTCATAGTTGGATGGGTTAGTAACTTTGTAGATGACCCTAAAGTGGAGTAGTGGACAGTGTGGAAGATGTTGCAGGTTGCAGAGGGACTTGGATAAACTACAGAATTGGGCTGAGATGGGGCAAATGGAGTTCAATGCAGCCAAATGTGAGGTCATTCACTTTGGGAAGAATAACAGGAAGGTAGAATACTGGATCAATGGCAAACTTCTTGGTAGTGTGGATGTGTAGAGGGCTCTTGGAGTCCATGTGCATATATCCCTGAAAGTTGCTACCCAGGTGGATAGTGCTATTAAGAAGGCATACAGTGTGTTCAGTTTTATTGGCAGAGGGGGTTGAGTTCCAGAGCCACAATGCCATGCTGCAACTATACAAAATGCTAGTGCTGCCACACTTGGACTATTGTGTACAGTTCTGGTCGCCCCATTACAGGAAGGATGCGGAAGCATTAGAAAAGGTGCTGACGAGATTTACCAGGATGTTGCCTGGTCTGGAGGGAAGGTCTTATGAGGAAAGGCTGAAAGACTTGGGTCTGTTCTCATTGGAAAGAAGAAGGCTAAGGGGGGATTTGATAGAGACATAAAAGACGATCAGAGAATTAGATAGGGTAGACAGTGAAAGTCTTTTCCCTAGGATGATGATGTCAGCTTGTATGAGGGGGCATACCTACAAATTGAGGGGTGATAGATTTAAGACAGATGTCAGAGGCAGGTTTTTTACTTAGAGAGTGGTAAGGTCATGGAATGCTGTATCTGTCAATATAGTTAACTCAGCCACCTTAGGGAGGTTTAAACAATCCTTAGATAAGCACACGGATGATGATGGGATAGTGTAGGGAGATGAGCTTAGAATAGTTCACAGGTCGGTGCAAGGGCTGAAAGGCCTGTTCTGCACTGTATTTTTCTATGATCTATGTTCTATATGCTTGGAAAGTTAAAATCCCCTACCGTAACCACCCTATTATTCTTATAGATCATTGAAATCTCTCTAGAAAATTTGTTTCTCAATTTCCCTCTGACTAGTAGGAGGTCTATAATACAGGCCCAATAAAGTGACCATCACTTTCACATTTCTCAGTTCCACCCACATAAGTTCCCTGGATTTCCGGGACTATCCTCCCTAAGTACAGCTGTAACGCTATCCCTTATCAAAAACACCACTCCCCCTCCTCTCTTGCCCCCCTTTCTATTCTTCCTATTACATTTGCATCCTGGAACATTAAGCTATCAGTCCTGCCCATCCCTGAGCCACATTTCTGTTGTTGCTATGATATCCCAGTCCCATGTTCCTAACCATGCCCTGAGTTCATCTGCCTTCCCTGTTAGGCCTCTTGCATTGAAGAAAATGCAGTTTAGTTTATTAGTCCGATCTTGTTCTCTGCTTTGTTCCTTTTCGCCCTGACTGTTAGACTCAATCCCTTTTCCAATGGTACCAGTCTCAGATTGATCTCTTTCCTCACTATTTCCCTGGGTCTCACCCCGCTCCTTACTAGTTTAAATCTTCCCGAGCAGCTTGAACAAATCGCCCTGCCAGTATATTAGTCCCCTTTCCAATTCAGGTGCAATCCATTCTTCTTATGCAGGTCATTCCTACCCCAGAAGAGATTCCATTGATCCAAAAATATGAACACTTCTCCCATACACCAGCTGCTTAGCCATGCATTCATCTGCTCTATCCTCCTTTTCCTACTCTCACTAGCTCATTGCACTGGGAGTAATCCAGATATTACTCCCCTCTAGGACCTCCTGTTTAAATTTTTGCTTAACTTTCTATATTATTCATTCAGAATCTCATTCTTTTCCCTTCCTATGTCATTGATTCCAATGTGGACAATGATCTCCTGCTGGCCCCTCTCCCCCGTGAGAACATTCTGCACCCTTTTTGAGACATCCTTGATCCTGGCACCAGGGAAACAACACATCATTCTGATTTTTCACTGCTGGCCACAGAAACGTCTGGCTGCGCCTCTGACTAGAGTGTTCCCTATCACAATTGATCGCTTGGAACCCAATGTACCCCTCATTGCATTAGAGCCTGTCTTGATACCAGAAACTTGGCTGATCATGCTACATTCCCCTGAGAGCTCATCACCCCCTACATTCATCTCTCTCTTCATTCTTAGGTAATGCTCACTGGTCCTAGATTCTCCCAAAAGGGGAAAACAATCTCTCTGCATTAAATCTGTTAAGATCCGAAGAATCTTGCTTCAATAAAAGTTTCTCTCATTCTTCCAAATTCCAGTGAATACAGGTCCATCCTATTCAAACCTAATGTCCTTTACCTGCTGTCTTCATCTGGTCTGGTCTACGTATGACTCCAGACACAAAGCAATGTGGTCAGCTCTCAACAGCCCTCTGGGCAATTAAGGATGGGTAATAAATGCTGGTTTAACCAGTGAAATCCATATCCTGTGAATGAATATGAGAAAGTTCTCTGAATAAGACAGTTCCTCTGTATACTCTGTAACAGCCTAATGAACCTTTTCTGAACTGCGTCCGATGTCAGTATATATTTGCTCAGATAAGGGGATCAAAACTGTTCATAAATGTTGTAGCTATAGTCTCAATAGTACCTGATACAGTTTTGGCAAAACCTCCTTACTTTTATACTCCATTCTCTTTGAAACAAAAGCCCACATTCCATTTGTCTTCCCTATGACCCATTGATTTTTGCTTCTGTCTTTTTGTGGTTCATGCACAAGGTGTCCCAAATCCCTTTATGCTGTCGCTTTCAGTAGACTTTCTCCATTTAAGTAATATTCAGCTCCTCTGTTCTTCCTGCCAAAGTGCACCACCCTCTGTGTGAAAAGGTTGCCTCTCACGACCGCTATAAATGTTTTCCCTCACACCTTAAACCTATGCCCTCTAGTTTTGGACTCCCCTACCCTGGGAAAAATGACTTGGTATTCACCTATTCCTGCTTCTCATGGTTCTATAATCCTCTACAGAGTCACTCACGACCTCTGATGCTTGAGGGAAAATAGCCCCAGCCTATTCAGCCTCATACTAAACCCTCCAACCCCAACAACATCCTTGTAAACCTTTTCTGCACCCTTCCAAGTTTAAAAAAATCTTTCCTACAGCAGGGAGAGCAGAATTAAAAGTGTCCAGGGCCCCACCATTAACAGTGTAAGTCCTAAACTCTCCACATGATACCTGGCCATACACTAGATCATGTCTTAAGGTGGATGTACATGTGCAAGAAGAGTCTTCAAATAATAAGCAACAATTGGGTGCTGAAGTAGAAAATATGACCAGTGGTTAGGAATCAAAGATGCAAAGGATGATTTACTTGCTCGAGGTGAACCTCTCAGGCTCTTGCTTTCACAGTCTGCATTAACAGTTCTGATAACCTCAGTCACCACTTCCTTAAACGTGTAGTACTGAAACCATTAGGCAACCTTTACATCAATGATTTACTGATTTGTAATCTACACTGCAGTTCAAAGTAGCAGAAATGGTTTGGGTGCAGTCCCAAGCACTAACAGCTACTTGAAATCATTAATCATCCAACTGTTGATATAAAATGCTTCCTCACTTGAACAGGAGCTCTCCTCATTATCAGCTGTGGCTCAGTTAAGTCACTTGCCTCTGAATCAGGGCCTTATGTGTTCAAATCCTGCTACAGACTTTGCAGTGCTGGAATCAGAGCTGAGATTTCAGTGCAGCACTGAATGGTTGCTATCCGTGGTATAATGGAATTCATATAAAATATGATGACGTACTTATCAATGAATCTGAAACCAGTAAGAGAAAAGATACTAGTCTAGAAAGAGCATGTGAAAAGAGAAATCTTAAATGCTATGTACAGGGCTTTATTTGATAACCTACTGTGTACAGATATAAATAAAGGAGTAGTTACAATACATAAGGAGTTAAAGAGTCTAACTTAGAGATAAGCAGCAAGTAGCCCCAGGGACAATGTTTGTGCAGACATCTTCAGCCCAAGATATTTCAAGCCACTATCTCAACAAGTAGGTAGCAGCGTTGGCTTAAAGCATAAGATAACATGTTGTCTCTCGAATAAGATGTTAAACTGTTGGCCTCTCAGAAGAGAATAAACGATTTTGTGTACAATTTTGAAGAAGAACATAGGATTTATCCTCAATGTCTGTTCTAACCTGACAAAAACAGATTATCTGGCCATTATCCAATTTATTGGAGATGTCTTTTGTGTTTTGTACTGAAGTACAATGACTACACTTATAAGAGCCTTTCATTGGCTGCAATGTGCCATCCTTTTGGAAAATGCTTTCTAAAACCTGTTTTTTTTTCTTTCTGTCTGTTTCATAAAAAAATCCCACTTGACCTCTTGCGAGTGGCTTTTATATAAAATATGCATTATATTAGGAACATTGAATTTCTTATGGCTTGTGATTTTTGGGAGCTGAAGTCCTTGTAGGGTGGTTACAGACTTGAATTCTTCAGCTGCTTAGGGAACATCTCCGGGACACCCACATCAATTAACACCACCCCATGACCAAACATTTCAACTCCCCCTTCCACTTTGCCGATGACATGCAGGTCCTGGGCCTCCTCCAACACCACTCCCTCACCACCCAATGCCTGTAGGAAGAATGTCTCATCTTCTGCCTCAGAACATGTCAACCCCAGGGCATCAATGTGGACTTCACCAGTTCCCTCATTTCCCCACCCCTCAGCTTACCCCAGTTCCAACCTTGCAGCTCAACACCATGGCCTGTCCTACCTGCCAATCTTGCTTCCCACCTGTCCATTCCACCCTCCTCTCTGACCTATCACCTTTATTCCTACCTCCATCCACCGATTGCACTCTTAGCTACCTTCTTCCCAGCCTCACCCCCCTTCCACTTACCTCTCCATCCTAGAGGCTCCCAGCTTCATTCCTGATGAAGGGCTCCTGCCCTAAAGGTCGATTTTCCTGCTCCTCAGATGCTGCCTGACCTGCTGTGCTTTTCCAGCACCACTCTAATCTTGAGCCCCTTCTTCAGCTGCTGCCAAGGCAGTATAACCTTCATCTATACATAACAGTCTAATACAATAACCATCTGCAGTAACTTTATTTGGGGCCCATTATCAAATGCCTTTTAGAAATCTAAATTCTTCTACTGGTTGCTCTTTATACAGGCTGCTTGAAGCATCCTCATAGGACTTCACTGAATCTGCCAAACAGAATTTCTCTTCCACAAAACCATATTGTCTCTCCTCATTTCTTTCTCTGTTTTTTTTCTCAATGCCCTTCGATTATAAACTTAATAGTGTATTCTAGTATTTTCCCCAATAACAGATGTTGGCCTATTATTTTCTGATTTCCATTCCTTTTTTGAACAGTGGTGTTATATTTGCTAGGACCTTTCAAGAATATAGACACTCTTGAAAAATTAGAATCAATACATGTATAGGTTCGGTTCATTAGTCAGGGTCTGGGTGGGATACTCTTTGGACTTGTGTGGATTTGTTGGCCAAATGGCCTGTTTTCACACTGTAGGGATTCTGTAGGGATTCTATAAATTGGTCAAGATTGAATGGGACATGTGGTTAAGTGTACATTTGTTGCCCATCTATTTGATCTGGAGTTAGCAAAGAAGTGCCCTAACAGATTTTTAAATATGCAATATTTTCTTGTGTTTCAGATTCACTATGTGTTGTATGGTGAGACATTCAACCCTATTCTTCACATCCTCCAATCCTGTCCTATTGGGGGAACAGTGCTGTTGAACAAGACAACCCTCCTTTGTTGCATCTTTTTGTGAGTAAGAGTTCCGCTTCTGACATTGCAACCTGTCTTTTTCCTTTGACATGGCTTCACCAGTTTCATTTTAAATGATGTGGCCTAAACTTCCTCAAGCTTGTGAACTTAACTTTTAATTCAAGACATGCCCTTATAATTTGCTGTAGCTCTAAAGGAATGCAGGGAAATCACTTGTGTGAGATACCAGTGGTAGGCCAAATAAACAACTAATGAACTCAGTCTGAAAAATGGGACTTAATTGAGAATGTGACTAAAATTGAGCAGGAGTAAATTGTATATTACACATTTCTTTCAGTCTCTTCAACCACTCAATCACTTTACCACAGAATTCAGGCCACACTTTTTTTAAACTTAGTGGTTTATGAGTTCATAGCTTTGATTTAATGACACATGGAAAACCAGTGGCAAGTTGATAATCTCCCAAGGCCCCCGAAGGAGGGTCCAGTATAAACCTCCATCGATGCAGGTAACATCCTTCCAGTCATACAGGAAACATTATGGGCATACATAATCCTTGGTTACAGAGAGCTATTTTCTCCAGAATCCAGCATAGATTTGGCTTTAAGGTAAACTCCCAGAGTCACAAGAAGAAATGTCAAACAATATATCTGGTTTAAGATTATGTGTTTTAATCAGTTGTGCAGGACCAACGTCAATATAATGATTTCACTCCTAGAAAATCAAGTCCTGACTTTTGGCAAATGGCAGACCACCTTCTATTAGCTTGCTGTAGTGAGAACATAAATATTTGCGGCTAAAAATCTTTAATTGTATGCATCACATTCACAGTTTGATCTGTAGAAACAGTAATATTGATTTTAGCATTTTTTAAAACAAGTCTCAGACTTGCGTATTCTCTGTTGTTGACAGAAAATGATGTAATAATCCCTAGCAAGAGTTTAAAAGCTTACTCACTTTTCATGTTTGGTGAACAATCTGAGTGTTGATGAAAGATAAGCCCAATCTTTTATTTTTCTCAATCGGGGTTCAGTAATTGTTCAATTATTCAACCAGTAACCAATGAACAGGTCATTGTCAACTAGAATTGCTATGTTCAATTATCTAAACATCAGAATAATTGCCCATTTGACTTCAAAACTCCCAATTCCCAGAACATCAGCTCAGTGATCAGCCATCTCACATGGGTCATTGGCTATTATGTGTGCATGGTCATAAATGGGAACATTAATCTTTTCACATCATTTACAACAGGCAACGATGGGAACCATGACAGCACAAGTGATACTTTAGAGAATAAGGAGCAGCATCTAAAATATAATAAAATGTTTGAACATCATTTGCCAAATTGATTATTATTTTTGTGATTTTATTGTGTTATTTAGAGCAAGGATTTTAAGTGATCAGATTCTCATATTTTGTAAGTGCCTTATTATGGATATGACACTGTACATTTTTTTACTACCATTGCTATAAGCATTGATGTTTGCACACTATTTATGGGAGCTTATTGTTGCTAGTAAAATATATTATTTTTACTTGTTCTTTGATGAGATATGAAAAAGGCCATTGCAAAAAATACCTCTGAACATATCATTTCATGGAACTGAAAATCAATCTAAAGATTGCTTTAAAAAAGTGACACTTGCTGCTTGCTTTCTTGACGTGTCATGGTGTTATCTTTTCTGTCATCTTCCACCTGATTTTCCATGGTAATTGAGCAGTCAGGGAACAGCAGGGATCCATTACACCTGAACCTTCCAAACTTAACAAGAGCACAGATTTAACTTCAAGTCTTTGATGTAAGTGTCTATCTGTTTTGGAGTAGGTACATGAAATTTAGCAGAGAATGCCAACAATAGTGTCTACATTCCTTATTTCAACAATTGCTGTCTTGCTAATGCTGTGTTAATCATAGAAGGTGAACAAATTGAGTTTCAAACCAAACGTCAGTGCAAAGGGAAATGTTGATATTGTCCAGTACAAATTGTATTACAGTGCCTTTTTGTATGTTGCTGGTCGATCGAATTTTCTCTTCCTTTTGTCTTTTTTTTAAAAAGGACAACCTTTACATTCCATTGTGAACAAATCACAATTTGTTATCCATTAGAAATTTCCCTTTGCTTTGCTATTTGGAAGAATAAGATATGAAATATGCTGAGAACATTGTTAGAATATACTCTTAGACTTTCTTTCTATTTGTGGTACAAAGCTCCATGATCCAGTGGAATGGTAGCGGTAGGTGGCAGTCTGCTTGAGAGTGCTGTCAACATGCATTGCCCTCACCTATTCATGTCTTTTCCATATAATTGATACAAAATTGCTGAGGAACAATGACCAGATTGAGGCAAGCAGGCACACCCTCCCAGCACCATGGTGCCATGAGAGTAAGGTCTTCTCAGTTCCATAAAGTTTTGGTAGATCATGAATCACTGTTTTACATCATGTAATATTGGCTTCAGTTTAGTTAGAAGGTTTAATGGTGTCAAAAAAGAAAAATGTTGTATTTAGCATTTGGATTGAGAATGAGAAACTGGGGTTGGAAACAATTATACTAAACTAAATAGTATGGGGATGAGGTTAGAGTTAGTGGAAGGAGAGTGGGGAAAAAAAACTTTATCAAAAAAGATAATTTTGCAACATTGGCAAATGTCTGAAAAAAGTTCAAGATTATACATTCCAGTAAGAAAGAAGGATTCTATGATGGGGACAAACCAGTTATGGTTCACCAGGGAAGGTAAAGACAATGTAAAAACAATGACTACAAATGCTGGAAACCAGATTCTGGATAAGTAGTGCTGGAAGAGCACAACAGTTCAGGCAGCATCCAACGAGCATGCCAAATTGAAATAAAGAAAATTTACAATGTGGCAAAAATTATTGACAAACCAGAGGTTTGAGAAAGTTTTAAAAGCCAACAAAACATGAACAAAAAAAGACAAGACAAGAAAATAAACAATGAGGGCAAACCAGTAAGTAATGTAAAAACAGACAATAAGAGCTTCTTTAACTTTCGGCCCGTTGGAGAATGTGTCTGAGGGAATAATAGTGCTGAGCCAGGAAATTGGAAGAAAGGTTGAAGAAATATTTTCATCACTGTTTCCAGCAGAAGACACTAATGGTATTCCAAAAGAATTCTAAATAATCAAGAGTTTAAAGGGGATAGAAAAGAAAACACAGTAACTCTAATTGGAGAAAGAGTGCAAAGGAAATTAATGGGTGAAAGACGAATATATTGCATGTGAGAAGGGGGTCAGTTGATGGCCACTTTGTGATACAGCATGATGTCAACAATACCAGTTCAATTCCCACAGTAGCTAAGGTTGTCATGAAGGATTCTCCTTTGTAACCTCTCCCCTCACCTGAAATGTGGTGATCCACAAATAGAACCATCATCAGATCTCTCTCTCATGAGGGAGCAGCCCCATAGTCTGGAAGAGCTATGGCAACTTTACCTTTCTGGGGACCAGCTGCCTGGATGGCTAGTTTGCAATGCAGAGCAGCAACAACAACAGTGTTCAATTCAAGACTAGCTGAGGTTACAATGAAGGACTCTCCTTCTCAGAGGTGTGGTAACGCTTAGGTTAAACCATCAATAATTGTCTCTCTCTTTCGAATAAGAGAACAGTTCTATGGTCTAGCGATAGCAATTCAGTTAATTCTGGGCATGGAGGGATTTTCTTATGTAGAGATGATGAGTAAGTTAGGCTTACACTCAAAGAGTCATAGAGTCATAGAGATGTACAACACAGAAACAGACCCTTCAGTCCAACTTGTCCATGCCGACCAGATATCCCAACCCAATCTAGTCCCACCTGCCAGCACTCAGCCCATATCCCTCCAAACCCTTCCTATTCTTTTCCCCATCCAGATTCTTTTTAAATGTTGCAATTGTACTCACCTCCACCGCTTCCTCTGGCAGCCTATTCCATCTGCGTGAAAAAGTTGCCCTTTAGGTCTCTTTTATATCTTTCCCCTCTCACCCTAAACCTATGCCCTCCAGTTCGGAACTCCCCATCCAAGGGGAGAGATTTTGTCTATTTACCCTATCCATGGCACTCATGATTTTACAAACCTCCATAAGGTCAACCCTCAGTCTCTGATGCTCCAGGCAAAACAGCGCCAGCCTATTCAACCTCTTTCTATAGCTCAAATCCTCCAACCCTGGCAACATCCCCCTAAATCTTTTCTGAACCCTTTCAAGTTTCACAGCATCCTTCTGAGAGGAAGAATTGCATACAATTTTCCAAAAATGGCCTAACTAATGTCCTGTATAGCCACAACATGACCTCCGAACTCCAAAACTCAATACTCTGACCAATAAAAGAAAGGATACCAAATGCCTTCTTCACTACCCTATCTATCTGCAACTCCACTTTCAAGGAGCATAGAACCTGTACTCCAAGGTCTCTTTGTTCAGCAACACTCCCTAGGACTTCCCATTAAATGTATAAGTCCTGCTAAGATTTGCTTTCCCAAAATGCAGCACCTCGCACTTATCTAAATTAAACTCCATCTGCCACTTCTCAGCCCATTGGCCCATCCGATCAAAATCCTGTTATAATCTGAGTTAACCTTCTGTGCTTTTCAATTTTGATGTTATCTGCAAACTTACGAACATTATTTCTTATGCTCACATTCAAATCATTTGTATAAATGACGAAAAGTAGTTGACCCAGCACCAATCCTTGTGGCACTTCATTGGTCACAGGCCTCCAGTCTGAAAAACACCCCTCCATCACCCTCCGTCTTCTACCTTTGAGCCAGTTCTGTATCTAAATGGCTAGTTCTCCCTGTATTCCATGAGCTCTAACCTTGCTAACCAGTCTCCGATGGGGAACCTTGACAAACACCTTACTGAAGTCCATACAAATCATGTCAACACTCTGCCCTCATCAATTCTCTTTGTTACTTCTTCAAAAGACTGAATCAACTTTGGGTGAGTCATGATTTACCACGCACAAAGCCATGCTGACCATCCCTAATCAGTCCTTGCCTTTCCAAATACATCTACATCCTGTCCCTCAGGATTCCTTCTAACAACTTGCCTACCACTGACGTCAGGCTTACTGGTCTATAGTTCCCTGGCTTTTCCTTACCACCCTTCTTAAACAGTGGCACCACATTAGCCGACCTCCAGTCCTCCAGCACCTCACCTGTGACTATCGATGATACAAATATCTCAGTAAGAGGGCCAGCAATCACTTCTCTAGCTTCCCACAGAGTTCTAGGGTACACCTGATCAGCTCCTGGGGATTTATCCACTTTTATGTGTCACTGGAGTTTAGAAGATTGAAAGAAAATCTTACTGAAACTTGTAAGATTCTTTGGGGATTTCAAAGGGTAGATGTAGAGAGGCTATTTTCCCTTGTGGAAGAGTCAAGGGCCAAAGGGTATAATCTTGAGATGAGGCATCACCCCATCAAGATAGAGCTAAGGAGATTTTCTTTTCTCTCAGATGGTAGTGAATCTGTGGAATTCTTTACTGCAGAGGGCTGTGAAGGCTGTGTCGTGAAGAACAATCAAGGCTGAGAGAGACTGGGAATCAAGGGTTATGGGGATAAAGCAGGAAAGTAGATATAAGGAATATCAGATCAACCATGGTCTTGTTGACTGCAGTGTAGACTTCATGGGCTGAGTGGTCTACTTTTGCTCCTACATCCTTTGGTCATATGGTCTTATGGAAAAGGATAAGTGAATGCTTGTCTTCTAGAGAGTAAGATAGGGGAGTTAATAACCATTAATAAGGAACTGGTGAATTATTCGGACAAATATTTTGCTCTGCCTTGATCATACAGAATATAGGAAACATTCCAGTAATAACCATAAATCAGGAGCTGGGAGTGAGAGGGGAACATAAAAGCATTACAACCACAAGGTAAGTGGTAGTAAGTGAACTAATGGAGCTGAAGACTGACAAGTCTCTGTGTCTGATGGTTATTATTCTTGGGTTTAAATGAGGAAGCTAATGTGATAATTGTGTCAATCTTCCAAAATTTGCTAGATTTATTAAATATTCCATTGGACTGGAAAGCAGGAAATATTAATCCTCCATTCACGAGGAGAAGGAAACGGAAAACATGAAACTAATCCAGTCAGCACTTTAAAAAGAAAGAAGGTAAGTTGAAAAAGTCATTGTGGTTTTGTCAAAAGGAAATCATGTTTAACTGATTGATCAGACTTATTTGAAAGAGAAACAAGAGGTTTGTTTAAAGGGGGCCTGTATTTTCCAGGATTACTAGAAGGCATTGATAAAATATCACATGAAAGGAAATAAGGGTTGATGCTTTAAGGAGTGAGATATCGAATGAATAGACTGACTTGCTAGCCAAAAAGAAAATATACATAAATGGATACTTTTCTGATTGGCAGACTATGATGAGTGAAATTCTGCAGGTAGAAAATTCTATGGTGGAAAAATATAAGTTGCCTCTATTCACATTGGATTTTGTGGAATTAACATATTCTATACTTATTACTACTGCACCTTGTAATTTATATCTTTCAGGGTCATTTGAACCAGCACATGACACTGATTTAATCAATCAAGTGAGTCTTATTGACATGGCTCTGTATATCCCTTACCATCATATAAAAAAGGATCTCTCTCTCTCTTATTCCTGATGAAGGGCTTATGCTCGAAACGTCGAATTCTCTATTCCTGGGATGCTGCCTGGCCTGCTGTGCTTTGACCAGCAACACATTTGCAGCTGTGATCTCCAGCATCTGCAGACCTCATTTTTTACTCGAAGATTTTAACCTACTGCGAATCCTCTTACAAGGATGCCTTCCTTGAAGAAGCTCTCTTCCTCCATCTACAAGGATTTCAGTGAGTCCCTCTCTCACTGCACCCCCCAGGTCATCTCCTCTGCACAGAAACTCTTCAGCCACGTTCTCAAACAGACTCGCTACCACAGCCACATCTCCTTCCTCAGCAGCTGCCTAAGGAACCGACTGATCCCACACGGACTATGAATTCAGATTTCTCCAGTTTCCTCATTTCCCCTCCCCCCACCTTGTCTCAGTCGGTTCCCTCAACTCAGCACCGCCCTCCTAACCTGCAATCCTCTTCCTGACCTCTCCGCCCCCCACCCCACTCCGGCCTATCACCCTCACCTTGACCTCCTTCCACCTATCCCACCTCCATCGCCCCTCCCCCTAGTCCCTCCTCCCTACCCTTTATCTTAGCCTGCTTGGCTCTCTCTCTCTCTTATTCCTGATGAAGGGCTTATGCTCGAAACGTCGAATTCTCTATTCCTGGGATGCTGCCTGGCCTGCTGTGCTTTGACCAGCAACACATTTGCAGCTGTGATCTCCAGCATCTGCAGACCTCATTTTTTACTAGAAACTGGAATAGGCCATTCAGCCCCTTAAGCCTGTTCTCCATTCAATAAAATTATTGTCGATCTGTGACCTAACTCCAAACACCCACAACAGCCCATATCTCTAAATATTTTTGCTTAACAGAGGCTTATCTATCTCAGATGTAAAATTAACGACTTGTGCAGCATCCATTACCATTTGCGGAAGAGAATTCCAAACCTATGACGCAGAATTGCATTCTAACATCTCTCCTGAATGGTCTGGCCTCAATTTTTAGGCTATGTTTTTCTAGAATCCATTAGAACTACTGGAATCTCTGGGCAGGGGAAATACTTATTTTTATCTAACCTGTCTTTCTTGTTAATATCATAAATCAAATCAACCCTTAACATTCTAAATTCTAGAGAATGAGGTCTTAAATTTAAGGTGAGATTAATTGTTCAGAGGAGATCTGAGGAAACCATTTTCAGCTGGGAGGTCATACATATATGGAATGTGCTGCCTGAGAAGGTGTGGAGGCAAGTACTCTCACAACATTTAAGAAGCATAGGAAATGGATGAGAAACTAAATGAGTATTTTGCATCAATGTTTACTGTGGGAGAAGGATATGGAAGCTAGAGAAATTGGGTAGATAAATAGTAATATCTAGAAAAGTGTCCAAATTACAGAGGAGGAGGTGCTTGATGTCTTAAAAAGCATAAAGGTGGATAAATCCCCAGGACCAGATCAGGTGTAGCCTAGAACTTTGTCAGAAGTTAGGGAAGTGATTGCTGGGCCCCTTGCTGAGATGTTTGTATCATTAATAGATACGGATGAGGTGCCAGAAGACTGGAGGTTGGTTAACGTGGTGCCATATATAAAAAAGGTGGTAAGGGAAAGCCAGAGAATTACAGACTAGTGAGCCTGACATTAGTGGTGGGCAAGTTGTTGGAGGGAATCTTGAGGGACAGGATTTACATGTACTTAGAAAGGCAAGGACCCATTAGGGATAGTCAACATGGCTTTGTGTGTGTAAATTTTTTGACGATGTGAAGATACTGCTCCTTTAACAAGGTTATGCTGTCCCTGGCTTTTCTTTTTTGGAGAGGTCAGAAATCAGCAATTCTGAAAAGTCTGGGTTTAACTACTTGAGAATGCTTTCAAGTTAAAAAAAAATTGTACAATGAAATGGGAGTGGCCAGTTCTCCCAGCTCAGCTTTTCTCTGATTTGGTTTGATTTGGTTTTAGCAGGCAGTCAGTGGTGAATCTGCTGGACCCAAAGAAACAGGTCCATGTTGATTCTCCCTCTTTCTGACATCTCTCCTGAAAGACCCTGTTTTTGATTTTACCTTGTGTGCCAAGGGGTGTTTATGGGGGTTGTTGCAAATAGTTTGAACAGCATTAATAAATTGGGATAATCTGTTGGGTTTTCAGATAGTTTAAATTATCCTGTATTCTGTTCTCTTTTGTTTGTGTTTTATTTAATAATTTTGCAAATGACTTCAGTCCTGATTAAAACTAAGTGTTTGGGCCAACTGTATTAATCCTGGAATATCCACTGTACATCTGCTCAAAACAACTACCAAAGTCAGGGTCTGGGCTACTTTGTTGAAATGTGTAGAGGGGTCATCCAGGATTTGTTCTATAGTTCCAAGCTGAGATGAAGGTTCTTGGACTCAAAGGCTACAAGTGTTACTGTCTTTTGCTCCAGATGTTGACTTTGGTTGGTTTAGCAATGGCTCTTTCAGTCCCTAAGAGTGTTCTGTGGGTGGAAGAAATGACTTTGCAGGTTTTACCAAAGGTGATTAAGGTCAAGCTGCTGGAATTAGTGGTCAAGCTGGGGTTGGAGCTGCCTCCTTCCGTAAGGGAAGGAGAGATAATTATAGCAATAGCTCAGTATTAATATTTGCTGGAAACGCCATCAGAATCTTTAGAGATGTCTAAAATTCAATTGAAAATGAAGCAGCTTGAGTTAGAGACAAAAGACAAGGAAAGGGCAATAGAAATGAAACAGTCTGAATTATGATTAAAAGCAGAGGAAAGATAAAATGAAACAATCACTTCAGCAGAACAAAAAGAAAAAAGAGAGAGTGAAAGAAAGAGAGAAAAGAGAGAGGGAAAGAGAGAGAGAGAAGAGAGAGAGAAATAGAGAGAGAGGAAAGGAAGAAAGAGAGGAACTTTGAACTTCAGAAATTGGCACTAAGAGAGGAAAGTCAGCTTAAAAGAATGGAGATGAAAGCTGAAGGTAAGCTTAGTGAGGAAGAGAGTGAGGATGAGCAAACCCATGGTAGACAAAGGCCTGGTGAGAAATTGTTTAAATCATTGGTCATCTCAATATACAGTACAGAAGAGGCCGTTCAGTCCATCGAGTCTGTACTACCAAAAATATATTACATCCACTACTCACACTTTCCTGAAATAGGCCCTTAGCCTTAAATGCTGTAACACTTCAAGACCTTGCATTGGAGAATGAGTCTGGCCAGCTGATTGAAGTTTCAGTGAGGGAACATTTTGTAAGCAGTGATCATAATTCCATAAGTTTTAAGAAAGTTATGGACAAGGCTAAGACTGGTCCTTGGGTGAACATGTTAAACCGGGAAAGCCTATTTACAATAATATTAAGCAGAAACTGCAGAAATTAGATTAGGAGTGGCTATTTGAGAACAAACCCACATCTGACAGGTGGAAGTCTTTTAAAGTTCACTTAATCAGAGTTCAGGACCAGAATATTCACGTGAGGATGAAAGATAAAGATGGCAGAATTCAGAAACTATGGATGGTAAGAGGTATTGAAAAATTAGTCAAAAAGAAAAATGAGGCGTTTGTAAGGTCCAAGGAATTCAAATCAAACAATGCATTTGAGGAATATAAAGGAATCAGGGGAAAACAAAAACTTAAACCGGGGATTAGGAGGTCGGAAAGGGGCCATATAGTGTCCTTAGCAAGCACAATTAAGGAGAATCCCGAGACATGTTATCTGTATATTAAAAGCAAGGCATTAGCTAGGGAAGGGATAGGTCTACTCCAGGATAAAGGAGGTAATTTTTGTGTGAAGCCAGAGAAAGTGGGTGATTTCCTTAATGAGTACTTTGTATTGGTATTCACCAATGAGAAGGACACAGACGATGCTAAGATTAGGGAGAGGTGTGTTGATATTGAGGGGCATGTCTATATTGAAAAGGAGGAAATGTTGGGTGTCTTGAAAACCATTAAGATGGGTAATTCCCCAGACCCCGATGGGATCTACAAGATGATACTAAGGGAGGCAAAAGATGAGGTTGTTATGGCTTGACAGAGATTTTTGTATCCTTTTTGTACATCAGTGGCAAAGAAATTATTGGAGAAGATTCTTGAGAAAAGGATTTACTTGCACTGGAAACAAACAGACTTATTAAGGAGAGTCAGCACAGATTTGTGCTGTACTGTTCCTATATTCTATGTTCTATATTAAGTCCAGCATTCCATTAGCTGCCTTGATTATTTTCCGATTGGTTAGAAATACGTTTGGAGGTCAGATGAACAACGAGTTATAGGAATGGACTAAGCACAGTGGGTGAGCATTGGTGCTTATATGGGGAGTAAACAGGAACAGGGACTGAACAAGTAAACTAGACTATTTCTGTACTACAATTTCTATGTTGATCGAGACAAAAATAGAAACTGGTGGAAAAGCTCAGCAGGTCTGACAGAAACGGTGAATTAAAAATCCCCCACATCTTCCAGACAATAGAACCATGTCTCAAATCTACAATAAATCTGCACCGGATACAGAGTGAATTTTTTTCCAGTCATTTCTGTATAACTGTGTAAATTATGTTTCACAATTCAAATAGAGTATATTGCTGCGTAGCAGTTTGTTTTTTCTCCTCTTAATTTTAATTTTTAACCAGCTTCCGCCCAAGGCAATTTCCCAGTGATCATCAGCAGTCGCTGTTGTATAGGACTGGAAACTCGTCTGATCTCAAGGCGCCAAGTGTCCTCAACTGGGGAAAGAGTGTGAAGTGTGGAGTGTGTCTGGGTGTGGAACTGGGCTTGCTGTTATGGGTTTATCTGTTAGGGGAAAGTGAGGACTGCAGATGCTGGGGATCAGAGATTAAAAATGTGTTGCTGGAAAAGCGCAGAAGGTCAGGCAGCATCAAAGGAGAATCGCGTTTCGGGCATAAGCCCTTCTTCACGAGTGAGGAGGGTGTACTAAGCAGACTAAGATAAAAGGTAGGGAGGAGGGACTTGGGGGAGGGGCGTTGCGAATGCGATAGATGGAAGGAGGTTAAGGTGAGGGTGATAGGCCAGAGAGGGGGAAGGGGCGGAGAGGTCGGGAAGAAGATTGCAGGTTAGGAAGGCAGTGCTGAGTCTGAGGTTGGGACTGAGAAAAGGTGGGGGGAGGGGAAATGAGGAATCTTGAAAAAATCTGCATTCATCCCTCGTGGTTAGAGGGTTCCTAGGCGGAAGATAAGTCGTTCTTCCTCCAGGCATCGTGTTGCCATGGTCTGGCGATGGAGAAGGCCAAGGACCTGCATGTCCTTGGCGGAGTGGGAGGGGGAGTTGAAGTGTTCAGCCACGGGGCGGTTGGGTTGATTGGTGCGGTTGTCCCAGAGGTGTTACCTGTTTATCTGTTGTACAGAGGAACCTTGACTATCTGAATGAAATGGGCGGCCAGTATTAATTTCGGGCAATTGATTATTCGGATAATCAATTTGACCTTAAAAAGGCAAGCCATACTAATCTAATAGTGTGGTCTACTGGATAGTTTGTTTAAATCTATAATTTTGATGAGTCTGCTATTCAAACAATCTAATCTTTGCATTCTGCAAATTGCAGGTTAAACTGAGAAGGACTAAACCCTTACCATCACATAACGATATGAAATCTCATCATTGAGCAAGGTCCTGAACAGCTCCTATAATCACAAGAGCATTTGTCAGTTTCAGCTGAACTCGGTGTGGTGATAGAAAGACAGAAGCACCGCCTCATGCATTTGTTTATATTCTCCGCCATTTTTTCCATGGCCTGTAAAATGATGGGATTAAAACACGGACTGTTGCAAAAGGCTGTGTAACTAACACTTGCATAAAAAAAATCCAGTTGCTGTTGCTTGAGGTGCTTGTGTTTCTTTGTTTTTGCCAACGTTTTCATATTTTCTTCAGTGCAGGTAATCCAAATTCACTTACCTCTTAAATGTTATGTTTTCATGGGACCTTGAAATCTTGTTCGGATAATCCGTAATTTGGATAATTGATATTCGGATAATCGAGGTTTCTCTGTAATACAATTGTCTGGATGTGTCAGTGGAGCTGTGTCATTGCTGCTGACGCCACACCAGAGAGGCAGATACTTTGTTGCATCACGCTGTTGGACAACCCATCTCCTGTGACTAGCAGAGACATGCCAGTGGTGATGGTAATCATTGCTGCTTTGAACTGTTCTGTCCCTGATTTCAACTAGACTCGAACAACATAGACTGAAAGAACTGTGGATGCTGTAAATCAGAGACAAAAATAGAAATTGCTGGAAAAGTTCAGCAGCATCTGTGGAGAGAAATCAGAATTAACATTTTGGGCTGAGTGACCCTTCCTGAGAACATACCACACTTTGCACTCCTTCCTCAATTGAAGAGAAATGTCTATTCAAGATCACTTCAGCTTCATGAAGTCAAAGAGGAGAGAAGAAAGGTTTGGGGTGATAAGCGTGGAAAGTTCTTTACACAGAGGGTGGTGGGAGCCTGGAGCATGTTACCAGCAGAGGTGGTAGAAGTGGGAACGATAGCATCATTTAAGGTATTTCTAGACAAATATATGAAAGGGCAGGGAGCAAAGTGCTTACAGATCCTTAGAAAATAGGTGTCAGGTTTAGATAGAGGACCTGGATCAGCATAGGCTTGGACGGCTGAAGGGCCTGTTCCTGTGCTATAATTCTCTTTGTTCTTTGTTCTTTGTTCAGACGAGTTCCCAGTCCTGTACAATAGCGACTGCTGATGATCACCGGGAAATTCTTTTGGGTGGAAGCTGGTGAAAAAACAAAATTAAGAGGAAAAAATTAAACTGTAATGCAGCAATAAAAACTGTTTGCATTGTGAAACACAATTTACACAGGAACACAAAAATGACTGGAAAAATAATGGGCCCTGAACTTCTACTTTGTATTCAGTGCAGATTTATTGTAGATTTGAGACATAAGCTTTTATTGTCTGGAAGATGTGTGGGACTTTTTAATTTTAATTCACTGTTTCTGTAAGTTTTCCACTGCAAAGTCAATCTCCAACCAACCTTCCCACCAAGATCTCAGAGTAATTGGAATCAATGTTGAATTTCCTGCTTTTACCTAACATTGCAAGTATGGGGAAGTATGGTGGCATAGTTGTTATCAGGAGCTGCTAAGACAAGTGAAAATGAGGATGTTCTGACCCTGAGGAGCTTGAGTAGTAATATTTCAGGGGTTTTGGACAGAAGGCAATCAAGCAGAGCATTACAGGACTGAACAAAAGGGCCAAAAATATGTACAAGTGCTGCACAAACATAGCCACTGAAGTAGGAATCAAGGCATGCATTATTGCAGAATAAATTTTCTTTATTTGATAGCCTGTGTCATTTAAAGCACAGTAGATGCTACAGATGAACAAATGTTGTTACATTATCTGCTTATGCTAATGAAACAGATCTTCATCTTCACCCCCTGGGTTGTAATATGCAATCAGTGAGATAAAAATCAGGCAGGTTCCATAATGAGTGTACAATCTGCCTGATTGGACTACTGCCCATGCAATGAAGAATCCAATCTACTTCTCCAGAGCCAAGTGTTTTCTGAATATCAAATGTTCTGAAAAGATTCACATTGTGAAATACAGCAGTAAAATCACCACTGTGCAGGGAGGCACTTTAATTCAATAGTGCTTCCTTCAACCCAAAACAACCTTCAAGAAGGTTCTTAAAAAATACCAGTGTTTCTAGAAATACGCATCAATCAGTAGTAAGAGAGAGTGAGCTTTCTACATTGATGTGAACTGAGGTTATGCAACCAGTTAGTCAGTGAATCCCTCAAGACTTTCATTACATCTAACAGAAGTGAATAAAATGTCATGGTTCTTCCAACTCGACGAGGACTGTTTAATGAAGATTACAAATGAAATGTATGGGATCGCGTTTCAATTTTATCATGCAGACTATAAAGGTGGTTAAAGAGATAAGCATCAGTCTAGGCAGCAAAGCAAGAATCAATTCTTATCATAACCACTTTAAGTGTGCAGCAGCAAATCAGCTTTTCAATAAAGCCACTGCAGTCTCTAAAACAGCTATACCGTGTTATAATAGACAATGAAACCATTCAAGTAGAATGGAATGTATAAACACCTCACAATTTTTTTTTCACAAAGTTGAGCATTAACAATTTCACATCACAATATGAAACAATACTTTCAGGACAGAGTCCATAAAAAAAGTCCCTCCAAAATACACAGAGTCACTTACCTGTGTTTTGCATGCCACCTAGCAGACAATATTTCTGACCTTTGATGATGCTAGTGTTCATCCCATTTTAAATGATAGGGACAGCAGTATA